>NW_004797572.1:806594-809615 GCF_000002075.1 Aplysia californica | reverse complement strand
ACACACACACACACACACACACACACACACACACACGCAAGCACACAAACACAAGATAAGCATAATGTATGCTGTAAAATAATATAATTACTACAATGGAGGCCTTAACAATTGTGTTAATATATAATAACATTAGATAGATAGATAGATAGATAGATAGATAGATAGATAGATAGATAGATAGATAGATAGATAGATAGATAGATAGATAGATAGATAGATTTGTGCTTAGCAGGTAAAAAGTCATGTTTTATTTTTGTATGAGATGCAGGGATTTCTTAATTTAACTGTCTTTGTGTAAGTGTATTATTTCCAAGTATACATTTTCTACAGGCCTGACAGACTGACAGATGCCCTTTTTTTTCTTCGTTTTAGTTTGTGTCGTCTTTCATTTTGTTTGTTTGTTTGGTTGGTTGGTTGGTTGGTTCGTTGGTTGGTTGGTTCGTTGGTTGGTTGGTTCGTTGGTTGGTTGGATGGTTGGTTGGTTGGTTGGGATTTTTTTTCGACAATAATCATTCTGGAGAAAAATCAATCCACTATTAATTGGTATCATCTGAATCGAGATCTGTTGCTGTGTATAGCCGGGTGGCCATTACCTCCTGAAAGAAGTGAGGACAATTTGTGTCAAGTGCCTTTACCGAGGACACAACGTCGGGCCCCATGAAGGGATTCGAACATACGACCTTACGGTTACAATTCCGAGAGCCTAACCACTCAACCACAGAAGATAACTACATAGAAGCGTACCGTTGACAATACGCTCTTTGTTGAGCATGTCTCTGGGTGCAATCTGTATAGCGGGCTGGCTTCGAACTTGTACGGGGCGCTCTGCTCGAGTGGAGAAGGGATCCGGGATCAGAACAGCTCCCCTGGAGAAAAAAAAACGCTGATATTTTTACTCCCCCATCGACAAAATGTAAAATTCGGTTCATATAGGAGGCGAGCTTCCTACCCTGCCTGTCAGGCCTAGCCCGGGCTGAGAGGGATACAACACCCCAGCAAAAAGACGGAGATACTCAACAAAAGTTACCCCTCTCGACAATCGAACTCGGCAATCCTATGTGCAACAACGAAGAGCCTAACTACTACAATGTACACCACAGACGCTGGTCCGCCTGAACTATAAAATAGAAAAAAATTGTCCAGAGTTTTAAAAACCTACGGTATGGGTTTTATACCCCAGTAACAGGTATGATTAATAAATGATGTGCTTGAAAATACATGTAGGTGAGTGGTACCTAAATTATGTTAGTAACACCTCAAGTCTTCGCTACTCTTATGTCCTAGCTGTGTTGCAAGTGCAGTAAAACTCGTACAAATACTCTTACCAACACTAGAGAAAAGCTATTGCTTTCACATATTTTACTTGTGCTTCACGGGATGCTAAGAATGTTTCTGAGTGTTCTATGATCTACTGGGGTAATACTATACTATAAAGGGCATTGAGCTTTCTGTCGAGTGGGGACATGCGCTATACAAATGCTATTTAGTAGTAGTAGTAGTAGTAGTAGTAGTAGTAGTAGTAGTAGTAGTAGTAGTAGTAATAGTAGTAGTAGTAGTAGTAGTAGTAGTAGTAGTAGTAGTAGTAGTAGTAGTAGTAGTAGTAGTAGTAGTAGTAGTAGTACTTACAGGTAAGAGAAGTTGGAGCAGCAAGATTCAAACGAGAAGTCGGCCGTGCGGTACGCTGGATCCAAACCGACTTCCACGCTGGCCAGGTAGGGGGCTCCTTCCTCTGGCGTCGGCATGCTCCATGTGGCTGAGATGTTTGCCCACCGGAGACCGTTACGGAGAACTGGAAACAAAACAGGACATGGATGATGTAAGTAATGATGTTTTTCGCCCCCATAGAAGCAATTTAGATGATTTAGGAGGCAAGATTTATGTCGCTTCATGTGGCTGTGATGTTTGCCTTCTGGAGACCATTACGGAGAACTGGATATTGATAAAGTATGTAAGTCTTTTTTATCAACACAATTGAGGCCATTTAGGAGGCAAGATTTGTGTTATTTGGATGACTGTGATGTTTGCCCACTGGAGACCGTTACGGAGAACTGGAAATGATACAGGTCATGGATAATGTAAGTAATAATGTTTTAAGCCCCCATCTACTCAATTTAGATGATTTATGAAGCAAGATTTATGTCGCTTCGTGTGGTTGTGATGTTTGCCTTCTGGAGACCATTACGGAGAACTGGAAACGAAACAGGTTATGGATTATGTATGTAAGTGTAAGTCATTTTTTTATATACAAATGTTATATCTAGGTGTTTTACACCCCCCATCGACACAATTTAGATCTTTTAGGAGGCAAGATTTGTGTCGTTTCATGTGGCTGTAATGTTTTCCCACTGTGGGGCATTTTGGAGAACTGGAAATGAGACAGGTCATAAACAATATTATGACTAGGTCATTTTTTTCTAATGTGGGTTATTGCTCCCCAAGCGACACAATTTAGATCATGCATGAGGCAAGGTTTATGTCGTTTCGGGGGGCTGTGATATTTCCTTTCTGGAGAGCATTACGGAAAAGTGGATTCGAGAAAAGTCATGGATATTATTTCCAAATAATATGGGTGTTTTATGTCACCCATCAACACAACTTTACTTAGATCATTAAGGAGCCAGCTTTGTGTTATCTGGGTGGCTGTGATGTTTGCCAACTCAACTGGAGGGCATTTTTAGAGAACTGGAAACGCTACAGATCATAGATAATATGACTTGGTCTTTTTTTATTATTCAAATGTAGGTGCATTACTCCCGTATCGACACAATTCAGGTCATTTAAGAAGGCGCTCTTTGACCCTACACGTCAGGACCAACTTAGGCTTAGAGGGATATACCGTTCTAGCAGAAAGACGGGTATACTCGGCAGAAATTCTTCAAATCCATACACAGGAATCGAACTCATGCTTTCTGCTACCCCCAGGGCAGTGCCACTGACTGTATTGTCTTTAGGTCATTCCCAAAGGGAGGACATTTCTCGTTCATTCACCGTAGAATTGTAAATGGGCTGATTCATCAT
>NW_004797572.1:801777-805065 GCF_000002075.1 Aplysia californica | reverse complement strand
CATACATTCACACATTCATCATATAATACGCATTTCTTTTGGAAGATGATTCCAAATTAAGGGGGCAAATGATGAAAAAGCTCTTCCATCTTCATTGATACTTGCAAAACAGTTCACGAACAAATTAAATTTTCAGAAAAGTCAACAAAATTTACAGCATTTTAAATCAATTCTAAATTTTTTTTTTAACTTGAAGTAGAAACCATGATCCTCCAACAATTGTTTAAATCAAACTCCATACACCCTTGGACAATGTTTAGACACTGTAACTTAAAATATATTATTTTTAAGTACATGTACATTGTGAGCAAAATCAGCCTTTACACTGACATTTCAGATCGTCCAAATAGGCCTATTAGGAATACTGCGTAAGGCACTAATATAGTGATAAGGCTGCAGGATGTGTGAGAACCTATACGCTCTGGCCGTCTAAGTGAAAACATATTACGTCTTTGGTATGATATGGTGTATGTTATATATAATTTTATATACATAAATGTATATATATACATATATATATTATATATATTAATGTGTGTATATATATAACATTTGTGTGTTGTTGTTGTTGTTGTTGTTGTTGTTGTTGTTGTTGTTGTTGTTGTTGTTGTTGTTGCTGTTGTTGTTGTTGTTGTTACGTCTACATGTATTATGTGTATTTCTTTTTTTTTTTAAGACACGCCATAGAGACAAATCAACTCACTCCCCAAGGAAAGCTGTGTTACGAGAGGAATAGCGTTGAACTGTTTGTCTGTGATCGCATTTGCAAAAACACTTTCCACCACGCTCCTGACCAGAGTTGAGGTTTGGGGAAGGACCAGGAAAAGGTACTGGTTGCCGTAGAAAAACGGGTTTCGAGGACCACGGTACTCCACCACTTCCTGAAAGTTAATTAGTTGTTTGTAAGTTAGGAAAGGGGACTAAAGAGAATAACTGTTGATATCTCGCTACGAAGATACAACTATTTCTGTAACTTCAAAGATGATAATGATAATGATAATGATAGCCATAATCATAAAGAATAACGATGATCACAATGTTGATCATAATAATCATAATCATTTAAATAACAACAATAATAATGATAATAATAATGATAATAATAATAATAATAATAATAATAATAATAATAATAATAATAATAATAACAATGATGATGATGATGATGATGATGATGATGATGATGATGATGATGATGATGATGATGATGATGATGATGATGATGATGATAATAATAATAATAATGATAATAATGATAATAATAATAATAATAATAATAATAATAATAATAATAATAATAATAATAATAATAATAATAATAATAAAAATGATAACAATTTCTGATTATTTTCCTTTATCATTCATTGTTAAAATTAACAGAATCGCTTAATTTCACAGTTTTGGGCTCAGTTTACATAATTTCATAATTTTTCTTGCAGTTAAAAGACACTTTGTCCTACCTCCCCAGTGGCCAGCGTGCCATTGACAGCGTTGATGTACAGTCCATGCAGCGCGAAGCTCCCGACGTCCCACACCACAACGGTGTACAATGTACCACTAGCAGACGTCCACGTGACCTCGGGGGTGTAGGCGAGAGACCTCTGGCTGGTACTGGACAAGGACAACGGGTCTACTCTTTGATCGTTCACAGCTGGCACCTTGAATGAGTGACCACACGCGAACACCGTTTCTGAAAGCAAAGGACGACAAGATTATTGACCTGGTACCTGGATACCTGGAGGTGTCATCTCTGACTCAGAGGTTGACTTGTAATGACCCCCCATCCTTCACGGTCGCGAACTTTCGTTGCACATTCTGCCATATCCAAGCTAGTTAGTCCATTTTCTTATATTGTCTTTTCATGTTATTTTGCCTTCCTCTGGCTCTCCTGCCCCACATCTTTCCTTCAAGCATCTCTTTCACAATGGCCTCGTGTCGTTTTAAGGATTATTAACCATACAACTCAAAAGATTTCAAGATGAAAAGGCAGGGATAGACGACGTAAAACTTGGCAGGATGGCGTTAAAGAGTTCTTCCAGAAGAAAAACATAATATATACGCAATAGAAGCCACCCACCAATATCTTAATCGAACATTGCACCTCCCTTGGACATTTAACTGTACAAAGGAAGGACAAAGTAAAGCAATTTTTATACTTGACAAAAGTCTATCAATCTATCTATCTATCTATCTATCTATCTATCTATCTATCTATCTATCTATCTATCTATCTATCTATCTATCTATCTATCTATCTATCTGTCTGTCTATTTATCTATCTATCTATCTATCTATCTATCTATCTATCTATCTATCTATCTATCCCGTTCTCACTCTCTCTGAGTTTCTCTCTCTCTCTCTCTCTCTCTCTCTCTCTCTCTCTCTCTCTCTCTCTCTCTCTCTCTCTCTCTCTCTCTGTCTCTCTCTGTCTATGTCTCTCTGTCTCTGTCTGTGTGTGTGTGTGTCTGTTCTTCCCCCTCTCCTTCTTTCTCTCTCTCATCTCTCTCGCCTTCTCTCTCTCTCTCTCTCTCTCTCTCTCTCTCTCTCTCTCTTTCTCTATCTCTCTTCTGCACTCGATCTTTGTGTACAACACTCAGTCAACTGTTTGCAAACGTAGAAACAACAGAAGAAATACATTTGGCAGATCCCACTAGATGCGAGAAGAGACAATCATTTTAATATAGGCGTACAATTTAAAATAATTTCGAAACTAAGATCTTTTTCTCGTTAGGGAAACAAAAATAACCCACAGCTATTATGACATACAAACTTTGCTACGTCAGAATTAAAACGTTCTCTCTGCTCAGTATTTAGTTTTTAGGAAACTAAAGATTACGAGTTTCACATCATCTCAAGATATTTTAAATGCAATTCTTTGAACATTTTGATAATAACTCAGAAGAATCTTATGACTTGTATAGAACTGATAGATCAATTGGTTTCAGATTTCATGGTCTTAGAAACTCAAAAACGGCCCAAAATGTGAGTTATAACTTTGTTATTCTAAGGAGGGTAGCGGTTACAGATCGTGCACACCGATTGTCATTTACAAATACCATTTAAAATAAAATAAGAATAAGACCCCCCAAAAAAACTAAAACAAAAACAAAAAAGCAAAAAACAAAAAAGCAAAAACAACAATAGGCTTATATTGTACTGTCCAACATAAGCTACATAAACAAGGGGCTGTTTCAACTAAAGCTATTTCACTTCTAACACATAACAACAACACACTATTCGTAATAGATACTCATATAATAAATAACTATCTGAAGTTATAATTAAATA
>NW_004797572.1:795758-801677 GCF_000002075.1 Aplysia californica | reverse complement strand
CGCGCGCTCATATGACCTTAGCAGTTGCGAGCGCCGTAAAACCTTATACTACTACTACTAAACCCGCGGTAGATGTGAAGGTCACATTAGCCAAAGACAGCCCAGAAGCATAGCCCTGGAGCGTTGCCGTGAAGTCAGTCTTCAAAAGTCTGGAGAGTACTGACCGCCTGTTGGGGTCCGGGTTGTTGCAGGATGGTTCCTCGCGACTAACACCAGCTGGGCATCTTGTGACGTAACCGGATCCGTACCAGAACATGCTCGTATTTGTCAGGAGGCTCTTGAAGTCTGTCAAGCATTTCGCCTCGTCGTCATAGCATGCAGCATCTTGTCCGAGAAAAGAATAAGAAGGATAATTTGGAGCATTAGAACGCACTCGTATTACTCACAAGAGTGGAACTACACGAACGAACAACTTTTTCCCCCAAAAAATAATTAAAAGGGAAAAAAAAATCCAGGGAAAGCCAAAAAAAAAAAAGAAGAAAAGCACAAAAGGCGGGAAAATGCTGCACTTACAATAACAGTAACAGCAACAACAGCAGCTACACCTCCATCAACCAGAACTAAAACAACGACAACGACAACAACGACAACAATAATAGCAACAATTACAACAACAACAACAACAACAACAGAAACAACAACAACAACAACAACAACAACAGAAACAACAACAACAACAACAACAACAACAGAAACAACAACAACAGAAACAACGATAACTACTGCAACAGCAACAGCAGCAACAGCAGCAACAGCAGCAACGGCAACCTCTCTCTTCGAATATCTCTGCACTCACTACCGCCACCACACCCCTAATCTCCCCCCTCGCCCGTCTCTCTGTCTCTCTGTCTCTGTCTCTCTGTCTCTCTCTGTCTGTCTGTCTGTCTGTCTGTCTCTCTCTCTCTCTCTCTCTCTCTCTCTCTCTCTCTCTCTCTCTCTCTCTAATGATTCAAAGCCTATAGTCTAGGTATAGTAACCACCTACCTGCTGTCTGTGTAATAAACAACAGAATACTCAGAACTACAAGTGTTGACCTCATTGTAACAGTGCCTTGATCTGGGAATACAATTTTAAAAAATAACAGTATTTGTTTACGTTTGTATATATTCAAATTGGTGTAATTTCATAAATGTCTAACCTGCTTTTTAAATAATCCAAAAATGCATTCGTTCTCTAACTATCTATTCGTGTATTCATTTATTATTCTTTCTCTGTCTGTGCGAGATGTAAAGAAATGGGCAGTGGTAAAGAGACTGAAAATACGAAGAAAAGTATCGTATTTTTGATGATGTATTTCTTATCAAGTGTTCTGACGATCTGTTTATCTTTGTATATCATTTCATTCATTATTTATTGATGTATTCATTTATGCATTTATTTTTGTTAATGTGAGTTGAAGAAGAGACTGACAATAATAGGAGGAAAAGAAAAATAGTCATATATCGTTATTCATCTATTGGTGTAGTTTTATATAAACTATTGACGAGTTTATTTATTGTATTCGCAACTCATTAATAATTCATGTATTTATTTATCATGCACCTATTTTGTCAGTGTGAGTTGTGAAAGAGGCAGTAGTGAGATAGAGAGTTATAGAATGGATATTGGGAGCTGTATTTGGTGCGTCTGGGGTAAGGAAGGATCAGTAATTTGTAATGGACAGTCATTCTTGTCCAATCTTGAAGGAGATAACCCGGGAAAAAACCAGTGATTCATTCAAATGTCAGCTGAAGTCGTTTCTGCTTTTATACATGTATCAATAAGATGAATATTTGGAGTAATTTTTAGTCAGAACACAATGTTTTATGCTACTGTTGTACGTTGTACTGTATTGTAAAGCGCCCAGAGCCTGTGTACTTCAATTGGGGTTGAGTGCTATATAAATTTCATTTATTATTATTATTATTAACAGTGTTTTGAAGATGACCACAGCTTAATACACCAAGACCAGGACGGTCTCCAATAGCATACCACCAAACTGAATAAACTATGAGAGAAATGTGAAATGGAAATTAGCACAACTGAGACAGAAAGAAGTAATGAAAATTTCCAAGTTAACAATACACAGTTGAAACTAGTTCAAGGATTATCATATTACTTTAGAAGCATATTCACACAAAACGGGCAAATGGGAAGAGACATGTTAACCCTATCCATACGCCCTGGGGTCATTTTGTACCCCCGGGGTTGTATTCTTCATATTTTAGAATACTACTTCTTATGCAAAGATCTCTTTGAAAATTTCAGTATTTCTCAAAAAATCATTTTGACAGACCGCTATGCAAAGCGTACGGATCGGATTCTCGAGTAAATTTCTTCTTTGAAAGTGGTGGCACAGAGTCCCCCGCGTCGTTTGGATACGATAGTAAAATACGACGTGCGGATACATTTAAGCGGGAAAACAAAAGACAAATACAGTCTCCTATCAACTGGCACCCCTCCTCTACAATCAAAACATCTCAATAGAGACAAAGAAACAGCTCATCATATAAATGTTATACCAACTCTCAACTACCAGTGCCAAATTTGTATCTGCAGCTAAGTATAGCAAAGCAAAATCACGGTATGTGAAATGAAATGTCTCAGAAAGACCCTAAGCAAGACGAGGAGAGACAAATTAACCCTATCCGTACGTTGTGTTTTACTATCGTATCCATACGACGTCGGGAACTCTGTGCCACTACTTCCAATAAAGAGGAAATTTACTCGTTAGTCCGAGCCGTACGCTTTGCTTAGCAGTCTGTCAAAATCTCTTTTTAGAGAAATATTGAAAGTTTCAAAGAGATCTTCGTACTAGATCTAGAAGTATTCTAAAAAGTGAAGAATACAACCTCGGGGATACAAAATGACCCCAGGGCGTACGGACAGGGTTAAGAAAAAAGACACCGGGCAACAAGTAGTCACCAGATGAAGCAAGCAGTACACCAAAATACAACGTATAAAATAATTTGGACACCTTATGACAATGGGGGGGCCATGTGATAACAGTCAGCTTCAAAAGCCTACAACATGAGATTCAATCAATGGATCCAAAAACAAGACGACGACCAATTTAAAAAAAATGCTCTGACAGGCCTAAGAGCCCCTCCAAAGGAACAACGTGATGATCCAAAACGCAACACACCAGGCCCATGCCTGACAACTGCACCTTTCCTCGACACCTTACGGTACAAGACGACAGAACAAGTAAGTAAAACATGGGTTTGGGGTACTATTAGCCATATGAGCTCTGTCAGGAAACAATGGCTTTCCTTTAAGTAAGAAAAAGTGCCATCTTACGCCAGGGAATGCCCGTTGGGCCTCCTGATGTCCCAACATCACGAACAGTCATTGTCTGTGCTGTGCGCTTTTAACGTAACTTGCAGTAAAAAAGAATTTGCAGAGAATTCAAATACTTGAGCAGCATTTTTCACAGAAAATGGAAAATTGGATCGAGAAATAGAGACTAGATGCCAGAGAGCCAACGAAGTCAGCTATCAACTCGGCCCTTTCCTGAAACATCCCAATATCCCCATGAGCACCAAGGCGAAGTTCCTCAACGCCATTTTCCTTCCAACGCTCACATATCAGTGCCAGACATGGTCCCTAACAAAAGCCCTAGAGAGGAAACTGGTCACATGCGAGATCATGAAATGCTTAAGAAGAGCGGTCAACAAAACAAGAAGAGACAAAATTAAAAATGAAGTCATAAGGGACACCGTAGGAGCAACACCAGTCCTACCACACATTGAAAAACTAAAGGTCAAGTGGTTCGGACACCTCACGCGGATGCCCTCAAACCATCCAGCTCTGAGAGCATACAACTTTAAATATTCTGGATGGAGAGCCAGAGGAAGGCCAAGGCGACGATGGAGTGAATCTGTGGCAGACACCCTCAGAGCTCACGGAATGAATGTCCCTCCTACAGGCCACTCGCCTTGCTGCAGATAGACGCCTGTGTCTGCCCGCGACACCCCCCGGTACAAGCAGAAGAAAAAGGTAAAAGTAAAGTAAGCAGTAAAAAATCACCAAAAAAAACAGAACAGAAGTAGCAACGGTTCAAGTGTTGGAAAAGGCAAAACTGAAGTAAGAATGACAATAGTGCACAGCAGATAAGGCAGTAGCGGTAGCATAAGTAAAAGTGGGCTTAGTAGTAGTAGTAGTAGTAGTAGTAGTAGTAGCAGTAGTAGTAGTAGTAGTAGTAGTAGTAGTAGTAGTAGTAGTAGTAGTAGTAGTAGTAGTAGTAGTAGTAGTAGTAGGAGGAGGAGGAGGAGGAGGAGGAGGAGGAGGAGGAGGAGGGGCTGTCCCAGCAGTCGTTGCAGCATCTGGAACAACAGGAATAGAGAGGAAAGAAGAAGAAAGTTAAAAAGATTTTTTTAAAGAACATACTAGTAGTCATTAAAAAAAACTTTTAAAAAATCAAAAATCAGAAAGAATACAAGCAGAAATTATTATCTCACCTTAACTAGATCTAGATTCTACCTCCAATACCCAAATACAGAACTCTAGTGAGAACTCTGACAAGACAAGTTCAAGCGCACCCTTTTATGCAACCTCGCGTTAGGTAAAAGGTCCGCTTTCTCGCTGCAGAGGAAGAATGCTGCGTCACAATAACGTGGTTTGAGCTCACAATACGTCAGGGTCAGTCACGAGCTCTTATATATGGTCGTGCGTTCTTGGATTTTTTTTACTCTACTTTATAACGTTTCTATCAAAGTGCAGTGCGATGAACAATACGTTTGGATAGATATATGTATACAGAAAGGTGTCGAACTCGAAAAAGAAGACACTTTCAGTTAATTGTGATCCCCGATTTTCTCTCTCTCTCTCTCTGTCTCTGTGTCTCTGTGTTCCTCTCTCTCTCTCTCTCTCTCTCTCTCTCTCTCTCTCTCTCTCTCTCTCTCTCTCTCTCTCTCTCTCTCTCTCTCTCTCTCTCTCTTCCTCCCTCCCTCCCCCCCCCTCTCTCTCTCTATCTCTGTCTCTCCAGTTTCAGGCTAATAACTAATAACATTATGTTGGCAAAGACGGCATAAAACAGAAGTATTCTTAAAATAAAACGAAAAGACTGAAAGACGCGATTTTTGCTGCTTTTCGAACATTGCCAAGGAACTCAAGCCTCTCATATAACTGGGTAAATCATTACATATCAGAGATTCATGATATGGAAGAATACGCTGTCCATAAAATTTGTAGTTCGTGAATGATTTGAGCAAAGTTGTTATTTCGTTACACATACCGAACCAGACTTCTTGCTGGTACATACATGTACCTTACATCTGTCACTTTAAATAAAAATCTAAAAACGAAACTAGCCTACAGTTTTGCTGTCTGATCACTCCTCATCCTGTTTTGAAAAACCGAGGCCTATGTAAGAAAACCCCGAGGCCTACTGTAAGAAAAACTGAGGCCTATAAACCTCTCTTTAGATCTAGATCCTGAAAAAAATCTACGGTCTCCATAGCTTAACAAACACATATTATCGTCGTTCATTTGTTCAAATGTTCGAAATCCAGAAAGCAACATGTTTCAAGAGGGAGGGAAAATTGCTTCGTTCTTTTCAAAATTGAACCCACATTAGGCCTATATATCTTTTATTAGGCTACCTTTTTTTTCCAGCATTTTGAATTTGATTTTCGTCTAAATATTTCTTGCGTACGTAAAACCGACACAATTTAAAAAGCTGGGGGGGGGGGGGGGTGAGTCAAAATTTGGGGCTTAGTACAACTGGCCGACGATATTCGCCTGTCAAGTTGAAGGGCTGGAGTTCAATCCCCGACCAGTGTTGTTTGGGGGAGGTTTGGGTTTTTTTTAGGGGGGTTTTGTGAGGGTGGGGGGTTTTCCTCATGTTTTCTAAAAATTACAAGATGCTTAAAATCAGAATGAAATATAGATCAAAAGACAGAGGAGAAAAAAGATTTAAAAACTGCCTATAACATGATG
>NW_004797572.1:790418-793158 GCF_000002075.1 Aplysia californica | reverse complement strand
ACACACACACAAACACACACACAAACACACACACACAAATACACACACACACACACACACACACACACACTCACACACACACAAACAAACACACAAACACACACACATACAAAATTACTCACACACACAAACACATGCACCACATACACACACACAAAGATAACACATTATTTCGCCTAAAACGTGCGTCAAATACGTGACAATGTTTGATGTGTGAACTAGGGTGCGTCCTTTTGGACCAGTTTAATCAATACCCGATTTCTCATGAACTAGTTGAACAGGTACATTTTTATTTCGTCAGGCAGATCTAGTAATGGTTGCGTTTTGCCTACGACATCGATGGATTAGCATGAGAGGAACAGGAGTTCGCCACACAAGTGGAGCGGCTTGACACAACCTCAGCGGCATACAGCATGGAGATCAGTGCCGAGAAAACCAAGCTAATGACCAATAAAAGCAATGGCATCACCGCGGACATCAAAGTCAGCGGTGAAAACTTGAGACCGTCAATAGCTTCAAATGCCTTGGATCAATCGTCTCAGATGAAGGCTCAAGACAAGAAATTCTCTCCAGAATCGCGTTAACAACAGCTGCGTTGCCAAAACTGAAGCCTATTTGGAAGGACAGAAACGTCACGCTCAACTCGAAGATCAGACTAATGCGTTCACTGGTCATCTCAATATTTTTATACGCTTGTGAGTCGTGGACACTGACAGCAGAATTGGAGAAAAGGATTCAGACAACATAGATGAGATGTTACCGCAAACTCCTTGGCATCTCTTACAAAGACCACATTTGAAATGCTGAGGGACGGAACAGAATCCCCAACGCAGTGGGGCAGCATGAAGATCTACTGACCAAAGAGAAGAGACCAAAATTAATATCCACAGTACTTGCCAAAATAGTCCTACAAGGAACCGTACAAGGAAAGAGAAAGAGAGGACGGCAAAAAGGAGATGGGAGAACAACATCGCAGAGTGGACAGGGAAGACGATGGGTGACAATCTGAGGAAAGCAGAGAACAAAGAGAAATGGGGAGAGCTGGTTTTCAGATACAGTGGTGCCCCCACAGTTGCCACGGGATAGAAGAAGAAGAAAAAGAAGAGTAATCGGGCAAAAGAATGATTATCGTCATTAGCAACATCGAATACATATGGTCAATGAATCATGTGAGAAAAGTTTAGTTCTGCCGAATACGCCTGACTTTGTGAGAATGTCTTGCTCTACCTTGTAGTGTTTTTAGACTTGGATTTGAGAACCGTCTCGAGAGCGCACGCGCTTATGTTTGTGTGTGTTTGGGGGGGGGGAGTATTTACACACTATTTACGACTACAAATGTGCTTCAAAGGGATGCGTCAAAGAAGCAGGCAAGGAAAATTACTATTAACTTTATTAACTCAGCAGCAAAATGTTATAAGAAATTTTTTTTATCCTGCTCGAGGTCTTACTTCCACTTTCCTGTGGTGAGCAGGGGGGAAATAAATGCATAGCAAGTCTTCAAAATCGCAAATGTTATCTACCAGTATTTCCAAAGTGTTTGTGTGTGTGTGTGTGTGTGTGTGTGTGTGTGTGTGTGTGCGCGCGCGCGCGCGCGTGTGTGTATGTGTGTATGTGTGTGCGTGTGTGTGTGTGTGTGTTTGTGTGTGTGTGTGTCTGTGTTTCAAGCGTCCGGAAGGGTGTGGCTACGATAGTTGTTTTCTTTTAATAATAATTATTATAGACATGTCAATGTACGATCGCGAAGAAGGGACAGTAAAAATAAAAGTCAATTCGAGCATCGCTTCCACTCCCCCCCCCCCCCCCCTCCCTTTCGGAACTTGCTTGACCCACTACACACAACTGGGGGAAAGTGGGGGGGGGGGGAGCATTCTCTTTGTGTGGGATTAAATTTGAGTCGCCGTGATGTAATTCGTGAAAGACACTTTCAACTTATTTTAAGAATGGGTGGGGCGTCAAAGTCACCTTTCACCGAAGACAGGCAGAAAGATAGTAATGTTTGTGTTCGGTTGCGAAATGGAAGTATAGAAGTAGGCCCATGTATACGGGCGCTTCCGAAATGCCCGGTACATCTGAACTTGTCTAGTTACTTGGCCGGTATAATATAAGCTTTCAAAAACGAGCAAGTTATAAAATCCTCTTGCAGACAAAAGGGTGTACTGAGGGTTGGGGCTAGCTGGCTGACACATTCAAGGCGTTACCCCACATATAATTTAAGTTCCGGTAAATATGGGTGACTAAGGCACCTTTTATAGCTCATTGGATTCATAATTTGAAAAGTCGTGAGTTTAAGTTAAAATTTTCGGGGTTCAAAATAGGAGAATAGCTGAAAAATATTCATCTAGACCCTTTGTCTCAACAACTAATTAGAAGAACTATCATGTTGTCGACATTATAATGAATACCATGACGCTTAGTTTCTTGCGTTCACCGAGACATGAAAGTATCAGGGTACAAAGCAAGAGGAAGACCAAGAAAGACCTGGATCCAGGGAGTGAAGGATACCCTGAGAACATTCAATACCCCACCCAGCCATGCCATCAAACTTGCTAGAGACAGGAAGCTCCTTCTCCACTCGACGCCCTAGCGGTACAAGAGGACGGATAAAGTAAAGTAAAGTAAAGTAAAGTACCGAGACATGGTTCGAACCCATGATGACCGACTCAACAGCACACATAGATGGTTTTTCAAATTTTTCGATGCGACCGAACCCCTGGTGCTGGAAATACCAAAGGCCATTTTA
>NW_004797572.1:774058-788717 GCF_000002075.1 Aplysia californica | reverse complement strand
AGGGGGGGGGGTTTCAAGGGAAAATATCCATGATATTTGGCGAAGAATGTGATCGCTGTATTCATTCCCCTGCAATTGCCACCCATCATGTGTGAAAAAAGAAAGGATTTTCTTCCTTGAACACACTGGGTTTTTAAAAAATGTTAACTATGGTTTAAAATATACACTGTACCTTCGAAATCGGAATGTGGTTGTCCTTCTTTTTTTTTTCTTTTGAACAAGTGTTTTACGACGCTCGCGACTGCATTAAGTCATATTGCTGGACGCATTAACCATTTTCAGTTGGTAAGAAATTTTGAATTTTGCACGGGTGGCGGCCGAAGCCTACTCTTATCGATTTTGGACCACCAAGTGATCGTTAACGTGCACAATTTGCACACGTGACCTCGGAGATTGTTCGCCCTCATCCGAGAAGGCTAAGTGTAGATCTTACCAACCACAAGATCAGGGGGTGTGGCTGAAAGACAACAGTAAGAAGGAGCCAAGTAGTAGCAGTAGAAAGGCTGCAGAAAGAGTCAGGAGCCCAGAGGAGAGGGCAAAAGCGGTGAGGAGGTGGGAACAGACAGAAGAGACGAAAGCAGACGATAGACCATTGTTAGAGAGCAGAAACGGAAGTGAAAGGGTACAACGTTAGAGAAGACAATTTTCCACCCCTATCCGATATCGAACCCGGTGAGAGGCGAACACCCAAACCTCTAGACCACGAGAGCCCCCAATGTGGTTGTCTGAAGGCATGGAGCCCTACGACGCAGGTAAAAAGGTCACATGCATAGATCTACATATGTGAGGTGTGCCGACAAAATGAGTTACTTCTCGGATTTGAGCATTATGGAAATTGATACATCAACTTGATAGGTGAAGTTTGTACAATTTGTGAGCATGGAATAGTAAAAGACACAGTGAACTTGAACAAAATGACATCAATTGTACATCTATAAATCTGACCCCAGTGTCGATTTTCAGCCGATATCTCCATTCTTGGATCGTGAGAAGTAACTCATTTTGTCCGCACATTTCACATATGATTTTTTTTAAGTTGCGCTGTAGGATGAAGAACAACAGTCAACTACTCATGAGATCTATCAGAGGACCGTAAAGAAGAAGAAGATTTCCCTATAGGCCTACACCCGTATACAAAATATACATGTTTACTTATAATATAACCGCTTAATATGTATTCAGTCGAACATGCCATAAGGCAGACCTACGTAAGAAGGAAAACTGTCATAACGGAATCTCCCAGCCCCCCCCCCCCCCCCCTCACTGAAAAATTCCTTTATAATTACCTCTACAAAACGGACGGAAACTGTCTTGTCCGCTTAGCTCTGATTTGAAACAAAACAATCAAGTTGATTCCATCAGCTCTCTAAAATTTACACCGTACTGCTAAGTGGGGAATGGGAGTTAGTTGGGGTGCAATTTGATACGTATTTCCCCATCCATGTGAGCCTTTGCGATGATGTGAGTGTGAGACGTGAGCAGATGGTCAGGGTGGTGTATGAAATCTCACCAGTGCCTGCGAAAGTGCTCCGGTGGCGCTCCAGCGCGGAATCTTTTGTGGGTAGCCAGAGGCCAGATATGTGTGAAATTAGTTGGACCAATGCCTCCGCCCTGATCGTACAGCCAGCCGAAATAAGAGTTGCTCGAATCGTTGTTACATACACGGAGGGGAGGGGGACATTGGTTGACTGTGCTTATTACACCAATGGGTGGGGCTATCCCGAGGAGCTTAGAACTACATGTAATACTATTATTTTTAATCTCCTTGGGCTATCCCAACATTGTGAAATTAAAACATCAACATTTATTATATTATGCGACCATGCATCAAAATAATAGTTCAAAATCATGATACATGTATTTGTTCGGAGGGAAAGGAGATATTCATTCGTTTCTGCTTTTGATAGATTAAACAGTGGTCCAATGAAATGCGAGCACTGGTGGCAATGGATAATTAAGAATCCTATGCATGCCATTATCAGGGAGGACAGCAATTAATAGGTGTGACGTTTTGACTACTGCTTGACAACCCGACAGGCGACCCTTGATCCCACAGGCTGGGAATCTGACCGCCCCCCCCCCCTTTCCATTTACCCCTAAATTCCCCCAAAGTCGGAAAAAGTATTCTACGGTAGTTTTTCGTTGAGGTTTTTTTTCTGAATTCCTTGCGATTTCGTCTTAGACAAGGTTCGACTACATATTGAAATTATTGAATAATATTGAGCGTGTGTGTTACGTTCCACACCTCGACGCTCAGATGAATAGCATGAGAGCGTATGGCTCCTCACCCACCAGTGTTTTAGCTGCTGAATTGTCTTAAAACTCATTAGCAATGAAAAGTTATAATCCCCGAACAAGGCTAAAACGCAAGAGCGGAAAAAACAAACAATCCCCCCCCCCCCCAAATAAAATAAATAAAAACCCAGAAAAACAACCCAGAACGATTGGATGTCAGCTACAAATTCAACATAAGAAAGGAAAAGCTGAATGAAAGGGTTCTGTTGGAAGGATGTCAGATATTGGCCTGCCTGCCTGCCTGCCACAAACTTGCAAATACCTTATTTTTATCATCACCCTGAAAATGTCAATATCGTGAAAATAAAACAGCAATATTTAGTATATATGCAACCTCTGTATCAAAATAATAGATCTAGTTCAAAGTCATGATATTTGTACATTATTTGTATTCTGTCTTAATTCATGACGTGTCATACCCAAACCTGCAACGTGTCGGATGCGACACAGATTTTACCATTAGACACATTTTAACAGAATGTCTAGACTTTGGAGAGATCGGAAGGAAATATTATAAATGCAAGAAATTGCAGGATATTTTTTCCGTCGTTGTTCCCAGCAGAATTAAAAATTTTATAAAGGCCATTGGCCTTTATGCCGAGTTGTAGAGTGAATTTGATATTATTTAAAAATTTTATTGTTACTTAAAAGTTGTTTTAGATCACAAATGTATTTACACCGAATTTGAATATTTTAACTTTTTAGCATTTTAAAGTAAATTAGTTAGCCAGTCGTGAGGTGAACTTTCGCAGAGGTGAACAACTTGTGTTTCGCGCGCTCATATGACCTTAGCAGTTGCGAGCGCCGTAAAACCTTATACTATACATACATACAAACCTGCAACTCAGAGGGAAAATGTTGATTGATGCAAAGTTAACCTACGTTTAATTTTTTATACCTTTGTTGCCGCAATTGAGATGTGCCAACAGGATTCGAATTAAAATGGCCTCGCCGCAATAGATACACTGTCAGTAAAATTGACCAATTAAGTATTGTATATGTACTGTCGCAATTAAAAGTCCTTCCAATTCACTACCTGAAATTGCCGCAAATGAAATTTTCCCTTATACATGTAATTATACGCGTATAGGCTTGGGCATTAAAATTAATACATTCATTAACAATGTTGGTCCCAAAAGAGGACCGCTAATGTTTTAGTGGTTGTAGTTCACATTTTCGTTATGTTTTTCAAGCTAGAGCTGTGACTGACCACATGAAAAAAATACTGCAATTATAGTTTGTCGGGTAGGGGTGACGGGAGATTGTATGTGTGTGGGGGGGGGGGGGGTGCGCGCGCGCGGTGTGTGTGTGTGTGTGTGTGTGTGTGTGTGTGTGTGTGTGTGTGTGTGTGTGTGTGTGTGTGTGTGTGTGTGTTTGTGTACGTGAGTGAGTGAGTGTGTTTGTGTTGCAAAGGACCAAGATGGCGGTTTTCCCCAACAGTGGGCGTGACAAACTTTACGTTTACAACATTTAACCATCATATGGTAAATGTCGAAGCAGCGAAGTTCCAAAAAGTTAAATTCCAACAGCTATATTGACCACTGCGTAAGACTGACGAGCAGTCTATTTTGATCTGAATAAAAGTGATAAGAGTGAAAAAAAATGTAGACGTAGGCCTATCCATGGGACACAGAACTGAGGTAGTGGTTGGTTGGCGAGTGCTCAGGTGTGGTTTGCTTCTTCTTACCTATCAAATATATCTCCCCTCCTTCTTTTTTTGTGTCTGCTACTCTCTTGTAACACCTCTAATCTTCGGCACTTGTATGACCTTATTGTGTTGCAAGTGCCGTAAAACACTTGAAAATAAAGAACTTAGGTATGTTAGTGCATGACATTATACTTTTATGTATAGATCTACATGTACTTGATTCCTTTAATTTGTCAAACTTTTCTATTCTGCACTGACATTGTGGTCGAATTTAACTTTGTGCCAACATTGAGATCAATTTGCCCCTTATCATTCATAACAGAAAGAGAAAAAAAAAATCTGAGGTCCCACCGAGATTTGAACTCGGATCGCTGGATTCAAAGTCCAGAGTGCTAACCATTACACCATGGGACCATTGAAATCCGGGAGGCTCCCAACATATATAAAGATTGAGCCAACCACTGATACTCTTTGTACCTTAATTCATGATATTAGTGTAATTTCCTTTGAGCAAATATGATCCTCAATTTTCACGATAAATTCCCGTGTCGACTGGCTGTTCTTGATTACCCCGCTATTACAAATATTCTCCTCAAAATGCAACAAAGAGCCCATAACTTTGTTGGAAATAATTATGTCAATCTGTTCCGTAATCGGGCTGCTTGCCGGGTTGCCCGTTTTATGGGCTACCTTCTTACAATAAAACTAAGCATATCAAAGCGTATTTATGCGCCAAGTGTACTATTGGACACAGGAAGACTCTAATAAAAAATTATTTTTCTTGAGTTCATCTCCCATGTTCATGTGATATTACATTATTATAGGCCTAGGATACGTTTTGGCAAGAAACTTCAGAGGATCCGAACTTTTGGTTTGGCCGCCGGCCGCCGGAAAAGGAAATGCCAGATGTCACACAGGTTCATCAAAATAAAAAGTGGGATGTGTTGGTCTAGTTTATTCGCAGAGACTGCATTCGTTTCAGGCTAATTTTATTCTTTTTTACACTTTTTTTTCATATTATACACTAGACTCTAGTGCAACTAACGAGATGATGTAAATTCTGGTGTCAGCCGTGGATGTTTTTAACTTTTTGTAGTGTTGTGTCGACCAAGTACGGTAAATAAATCAAGGATTCGTTATTATAAATCGGCTTTTACGCTTGGCTTGTTTGTCGAGTGTCAGTCACAGTGAGTCAGTGAGAACACCGAAATGAATGGTGGAAATCATGGCGACTGCTACTGCTAGGCCTAGATCAAGGAGGTGTACTGCTACGGCTAATAATTGTCCGTTAACAGAGACAGGGAAAAGTATACAAAAGTGCCTTTCCTCTAACTGCTGGTGGAAAAAAGTTTAACTTTAGACCCAGTGACAGTGAGCCAGTCATGTTCTTCATGTGTCTTATAAGATTGATAAAGCGGACCAGATTTTGTAAGACGCTGAAAATCTGCACCGGTAAGTCACTCCGTGTCTCAAGTCACTCTCAAATAAAATTAGGTACTAGATTCTAGATTTAGATCTAGAATCTAGATCTAGAATCTAGATCTAATCTAGATCTAGATTCTAGATTAGATCTATAATCTAGATCTAGAATTTAGACTAGATCTATATTTATCATTATTAAATTTGATTTGACTGGTTGGCTAGCCGTACTTAAGTACGGCTAGACAGCTGGGCTAGCCATTCTTATTCTTAATATTAATATGATGGCTAGATCTAGATCTAGATCTAGATCTAGAATCTAGTCTAGATTAGATCTAGACTGACCATAAAAATAATAGACCTACTGAATTGTAAATATAAATTTTTTGTTTGCAGTACCTAAAGTTAAAGTATTTGTATTTGAGACGAAACCAGGTGCCTTAATGACAGTGCATGTATTTTAAACCTCCTGGCCCTGTTTTCTAATGTTAATAGGGCCTAAGATAAGTACGGCTAGACTGCCAGTCTAGCTGTACTTAAGTACGGCTAGACTTCTTGGCTAGCCGTACTTAAGTACGGGTAGACAGCCAGGCTAGCCGTACTTAAGGACGGCTAGACTGTCAGGCTAGCCGTACTTAATATTGATGGCTGAATTGTAAATGAAATTTTTAGTTTGCAATACCTAAAGTATTTGTATTTCAGACAAAACCAAAAGGTGCCTTACTGACTTGCATGTATTTGAACCTGAATAATTACTACATCTAGATCTAGATCTAGATCTAGATCTAGATTTAATGAGACCTGTGTACTTAACAGGTTTGAGTCGATAAGGCCAAACCTTGATCTAAGTACGGCTAGACTGGCAGTCTAGCGGCTAGACTCTCAGGCTAGCCGTACTTAAGTACGGCTAGCCACTTCGTAAATTATAGATTCTATAGATCTAGATCTAGAATCTAATGTCTAATGGCTATAGACTATGTTAGATTCTAGTTAGATCTCTAGATCGAGATCTAGACTAGGCCTGTATTGTAGAGAGAGACTTTCCATTTTCTTTTTATCATGTTTTTGGTAGGCTTATCTGATAAGAATCGACACTTAATTTTCCTTTCCGCTTTTTATTATTATTTTTAAACAAGAAAAAGTCTAAAAGAAAACCAACCCAAGCCCAAGTCATTCTCATTCTGTGTAAGAAAACTTGTCGTTTTTTTAATAGAATCTCGGCTGCTATTTATGCCAGTTTTTTAATGACGTATTTTGGGCCTATAAAAGCGAAATAAATGTTATTTAAATTGGTCGCAAATTGTTAGTTTTCAATTTCACGTTATTTCAGGGATCAGCCTTCCCCCCCTCGACCAGCAAGTACGTAATAGTTTTGTTGTAGGGGGGTCTGAAATTATGGGCTGTAACATCTAAACGAACCATTTGCGACGTTTTTTAATGCCAAAATCATGTTCAAAGCTCTTTTAAAAAAACTATAAAGAGCTACAAATTAACATGTTTTATGAGACGAGAGTGATTCCATAAAGCAAGTGGCTATTCTCCGGCGTCACGCTGCCAGTCTATTTATGAATTGCAATGTATTTGTCGACGCAGATTTTGAGATACAATCAGATCTGTAGGCCTCATAAGCATACCTTTCATTATTTTATCTATGATAATTGTCTAACGTAGCTTATTCATTTATTTGGGTCATCAATTTGCTTATTTTAAATAATGATTCTCTGTTTCTTTAAACGAACAAAATTGATTTTGTGTCTAAAATCCCTGTCTAGTCATATAGTATAGCTTGCTGTTTTTAACTTATCTCTTTATTGTTGTTATAATTTTCGATAAATTAAACGATATTTCGCGACTTCAGTGCATTCTTGTCGTATCTCCTTTTTTTGTAAACAGTGAAAATGTAACTTCTTCAAGATGCTCACTCTTTGTTATGAATTCGCGTCACTTGTGGTGAACACGTTTCTTCTAGCACCTAACATAATTCTAAATTGGAGGAATTGGGGCAGTTTGTGTCTGAAAAACTATCGTCTGTATCAATGGAAGAGGCACGAAGTGGTGAAGTTATGGGAATTTTTTCCCCGAGACAAACAGATGAGAGAGGCATGCAAATCTGCGCCGGTGCGCCGACAAATTATTAGTTATAGACCGGCGGCGTGACGCCGGAGAATAGCTTCCGATCTATTGACAGCCGCGAAGCCGGAGAATAGCCATTTGCTTCCATAAAATTACCAACTTGTCTTGTCTCAAGTGAGTGCAAGTGCAGCAGTGCAAGATCATCAAGATGTCTGATTTAGTGTGTGAAGTCAAATTCTGTCTCTCTGAATTATAATCTTGCACTTTTATTCCTCTATCTGTTGGCTTTCTTCTTTATCTCTAAGTTTGCCTAAAGCTGCCTTTCCAATGTTTTCTTTTCTTACTCATCCATGTTCTCTATCACCCACTTTTCAAGTTTTATGCAGGGTCATCATAATCTTTACACTTAGGGTTGTTGTTGATCACGGTGTGAAAACGGTTTTGTCCGATGAAGTTGGTAGCCTACAGTTTATTTTGATATTATGTTGGCAGCTTAGAACTGATTCACTACTTTTTTGGGTTTTTTTACTTTTGTGCTGTTTCAAAGCAATAATTAGGCTACTCTACACTGTCAAGCCACACCCGGTATTGCTCTCCGTGTTGGTTATATTATGCTTTACCTTCTCTAAAAAAAACCCATTCAAATTTGAGAGAAAGTAGAGAGAAAGTGACATGGTAGTATAAAACTGATGCATTGCTGAGAATCATATTTTCATTTTTCCAAAATGAAAGCTCAGGGAGGGAGGTGGTAGGGGCTGTGTGTATGAAATGAAAGTTACGCTCTTTCTACAAATATAATGTCAGTTTGAAGTGGAGTCAAATCAGTCTTCATGGAAACCTGTCATTATAACAGAATCTTCTCACTCCCCCCACGATAACTTCCTCTATAATTATTAACACCTTCGGGAAACAGGGTCAGTTCGTTGGTGCTTCATTGAGCTCAGTTTTGGATTGCCAGGGACACAGAGTAGTGCTAGATGTAGCGGTCAATTTCCTATAATTAGACCCCGTTTGTAAATATTAAGTTACTAACTATCATACTATGATATGTCTGAAAGAAAAAGATTTCTTTGTAACCAAAAATATTGCTGAATGTGAATCTGTGATTAGTTTGACGAAATGGTGGTCCATGCGCTCATGTGACTGTATTGTAATAAGAATGAGTACGAAATCTGTTTGTTCTTTTTCCTTTCTTTTTCCAAGTTCCGGAACATTCGAAAGGTGGAAATACTTTTACTTTTCTTTCTTTCTTTCTTCATGTTTTTTGTTTGTTTGTGTGTGTGTGTGTGTGTGTGTGTGTGTGTGTGTGTGTGTGTGTGTGTGTGTGTGTGTGTGTGTGTGTTAATTTCCATCGTACAGTTTTTCCTATATTAATAATATTAAAAGATAATTGAAATGCTGATCATATTTTCCCCTTGGACTTCGAGGAAAACTCTTGTTATTGACACTATGAATTGAGATGGCCGAGTGTTATCTATAATATATATATATATATATTGTATGGAGGTTGAAGTCTTTAGATTGGATGTTGTGTCTCGAAGATATGATGTTTGAATCTGGTAAACATTGTTAAATGAAGAAATTGTAATTGATTGTTTACTTGTTCAATGTTCTTTCTTTCATTGCTTTGGCAACACTTGTGTAAAATCGCTGCATGCCTTTTTTCATGGCATATTCAGTGATTGTTGCAATTTTTATTATTTTTAAAAATACTTTTTTATTTAAAAATTACTAAGTTTGTCATCTTTGCCGACTAGATCTAATTGTACTTTGAATGAAAAGTGTTTTGTGTGAGGATACACATACGCCCGCTATATCATCCGTTATATTATGTTCACTGTGTTTTCATAGTTTTTATGATGATTCATTATAATCATGTCTCCGATTTCTTTTTATATCTGATCTGGATGCTCTGTCTCTCTCCTCGTTCATCACTAGCCTGAGCCTCTTCTCCCTTTCCCTCTCTCGCAGCCTCGTCGTACGTCTTCATCGTCGGCGGACCTTCCTCTTCATCGTCGCTGTGCTAGTCATCACGTCGACGCCCCAGTCATCATCGCACAGTGCTCCACTCAGCACGCTTCTCGCGCACAGAACACACGACACACACACACGAGACTGAACCCCGCGCGAGGGCACACAGTATCACGCCTATGCTGCTCACTCCTCGTTTGGAGCTGTAGATGGACTCACCCTCTTCATCTTTACACCTCACGCGCAACGTTTGCTGGATCAATAAGTGAGACCGGCCCACGGGAAGGGGTGGGAAGCTCAGATCGGACGACCCGTGAGCGAGCGGCTGCGATATTCGGGATTTTGTTTTCTCCCCCCTTTTTCTTTTTGGACGGTGTGTAGCGGGGATATTTTTTTCGCCCCTTCAGTCGCCGCCACAGGCGCTTGCGCAAGCAGGCGTGAGGTAGAGATAGACAGAGAAAGAAGAGAGAGACAGAGGGAGAGAGAGAGAGAGAGAGAAAAGAGATATTCCGTGTTCGAGGTACGGTGGACATAACAACACTGGACAACATCGGACTGGACCGGAGCGGGCTGGGGCGGGCGGGGATGTCCCTGCTTCCTCCCCTCTACCTCCGTGGATGAGTGCGCAGGAGGGGAGAGAGAGACAAGAGCATGGAGGCTGGATACGCTACAACTGCACCAACCATTGACCCTCTAGCATCTCCTCCTCCTCCTCCTCTTCCTCATCCTCGCCCTTCCTTATCAACGACACCGCCTACGCCGTCATCGTTATTGTTATCATCACCGTCGTCAGTGCTTCCAAGGGCTGCGTTCACCACGTCGTCCCCTACCTCGCTGTCCTCCTCTGCTGCTTCCAACAACGTACCAACAAACACTCCCTCCTCCTCCTTCCCCTCCTCCTTCCCCTCCTCCTCTACCCTCACTCCTTCCCCAACAGCGATAATGCCACCCTCGTCGTCGACATGCTCCGTCCCAACGGCGGACACATTATCATCATCATCACCATTATCCTCCTCCTCCCCCTCCTCGTCCTTACCATGCCCACCCCAGTGGCAGGTCAGTATCCGGACGCCACGGGTGTCCGACACTTTGACGTCATCTCACCCCGAGAGCCGCGCGCTCTTACCCTGTGTCTCCTGGGACGTCATACTGTCCATCTACCGGGAGCTGGTCACTCTCATCAACAGGCTGCCCTTCAAGCAGAAGCTGGTCGTTTGCCTGGTGTTCCGCGGGAGTAAGGTCCGGCTCGACCTGGGGGAAGGTGAGTTATCTGGACATCTGCACCCTGTGACCCCGGCTGTGTTTAGGAGTGGCCACACACTGAGAGAATAGCGTGCGTCCTTTGTTTGTCTTTAGTCCTGATTCAAGCTCTTTACCCTTAGTTTTACCCTTAGCATAGAGTTCTTTCTTTTCTCCCCTCCCCTCCCCACCCTTTCGACTATACCTAGTCAAAGGAGTTAAGATATCTATCTATAGATGAAGAAGAAATATGTTGCTTGATCTTGGGTAGTAATATGTTTCCACCTTGAGAAACAAATCCATAAGGACTTACACATGGTCTGAACACATACTATTGTTTGTAAAGAGAAAGATTTTATCTAATGGAAAGACCCTCGTAGATAGAAGTATTCCCTTCCAACGCAACGGAGTATTCTGCTCTCTAGAAATATTTGATACATTTTCATTTTGTTAACTGTTCAAAGGTGGACGCTATTCTGTCTATATGACCATGAATGTTTTGCGCTTTTACTATGACTTAGCATGGTAGTGTGTACAAATATATTCAATGTTGTTTCTCATTGGAAGTTTTGCTTGAGATGGCTTTTTTTTGCCATGCGCATGACTATCCCCTCGTCTTGTTATCTGCTATGTTTTTCTTTCTCCTCATCTCCGCCTTTTATCTGTTGTATTATTTTTTGGTCAATTTTTAAAAAGTATGCTACCTTTAGTTGTCTTTCATTGTTTTTTTAAAGTATTTATATATATAAAACTCTCAGAGCAAGTTGATGACACTGATATTTTCCTCTTACGCTTTTACTGTACTGTGATGGCTGCTTCAGCATGCTTCGGCTCAAATTTATTCAATTTACAACAATAGCAGGTCATGAACTTTTCTGCAGATTTTATTATAATAAAAATAATGTGATTGTCATTAGCGGTCGAAGGGTGAGGGAGAGGCAAAGGTCACGAGACGTTTGCTCCCTTAGTTTTTGTTCTCGTTTAATAGCTATTCTTGCACAATATGTTGTATTGCTGGCTTTTAAAGTGTGCCTTTTCCCAAGTTGTAGCCTGCTTTTGCTCTCATGTATAGAGACCTTCTATCTCTTGTGTGAATAGAGGAAAGATTAAAAGGAGAATACTGTTTACAAATTGCAAATCAATGTCATGTAATTTCTCCCTTGTCCAAAGTTTCAAAGACTGAACAGTTCTAAAACAACTTTACAGGAGTAGTATTCGAAACTTGTCAAACATTTGGTCTACTCATCATTCAAGAGGGAGGGGGGAGAGATATGTCTAGTAAAAGGCATAAAGAATTCTTTCCCGAAAATGTCCTTGAGAATTTCAGTTTTTCACTTCTCAAATTAATTAGATTTTTTCAATTCAAACTGACCGATGTGCACATTTATTACAGTGTAAGCATAATAAATTGTTTACCGTTCTTTGTTTAAGTTCAGACTTTCATTTAATTGAGGCAAACCCATTTAAAATGTGTGTAGGCTAGCCACACTCCATATCACTTTCAATGTGATGATAATGGTACGATGTAAATGTGTACAGCATGGTACATCCATTTACGATTAGCTTTCTTAAATCAGTCTCAGTTATCCTAGCATTTACTTTAAGAAACAGGTACAACTATGGCTGTTCTATGACCGTTTACTATAGAACCATATACAACTATGATGAATGTTGTCATACATTATCATAGGAAGGAAACGGTTATGACTATACATGTCCTACTGCTTGCCATGGGAAGCAAATGCTGTCTATGGATGTTCTACTAGGTTACCGTATTTACCATAGGAAATGTATTCAATAAGTATGTTGTAACCCTATTCCTCACCTTCGCCTTAACCCAAAATGTCATTACCACCACAGTGAAAGATACAATTACAATTGATGTTCTCCTATTATTGATAATTGGAAACACACAGACTGTTTTCCTTACATTTAACGTAGGAAACAGATACAACTAGTGGGATCCTGTCCCATGATTAAGAACATTTCATGAACTTCTTATGTTTCGCCATCATAGTGAAAGCTACCGTTAAATGATCCTGCGTTTTTTTGGCTGCTTCAGCTTTTTTAAATATATATATAAACCTGGTTGTAATTTGTTCCATTTGGTTCCTAAAGTTTTCCTCAAATTGTATTAAGCAATATAATATGCAGTATCTTTTTAAATGTACTTTGTGTATCCTGCTGCTGAATGGCTTTTTTCACAGGCCTCTGTGGTGTAGCAGTTAGTGCTTCGCTATTGCTTACAGGAGATCCTAGTTCAATTCCCGAGTGAGGATATTTAAAAAAATTTGAATTCAGTCTTTTTGATGGGATGTTGTGTCCCTCTCAGGTTGGCCCTGATAGGCAGAGTGGGAAGCCTGCCTCCTTAATATTAATCTAGATTTTGTCAATGGGGGTGTAAAAACTCCTACATTAAATGAAATAAAAATTTGGCTTTGTAACATAGACTATTTGCCATCTCTAGTTGCTAGAATAGATGTGAGGTCTGAGATGCTTGCTGTTTCTGAGTGTAAGTTGATGGTTAATAATAATTGCTTTGTGTTTTGTTTTCTTTGAGTGGAATGTTTATTGAGACTTTCCTTCATGTTTTTGTTGTTGTAACCCGAGTGTGCTTTTAATTCCCTCTATAGCCTGAATGAAATGATAATCAGCATTTTATTATATATATATGTTTTATCAAATTCTTTTTCTTTCGTTCTTCTTTCCACTTTCTTCTTTCTTTTTTTTTTTTTTCTTCTTTTCTCTCCCTTTAATCATCTTTTTTTATGTTTTCCAAACCATTTATTGCTTCAGACAAATGTTGATCTTTGTTGAAGTGAACTTGTATTTGATGTGCCCAACCCAGTTTGCTCAATGTCGATTGCTATTGCTTACACACACACATTTTTTGTAGTTTTAGGCTCTGTGTGGATGTATTTGGATGTGGATGTATTAGCTGTTGCATGTATTATATATATTGTATATAGAGCTATAGCTTACATATATATGATATTTTTGCTGGGAATGTTTCTCACTCCATGGTCAATGCTTCTCTTCCATTTCCTCCTTGTGTCATTGTTGTGGAGGAAGGTTGTAATATGGATCATGTTACTCATCCTTTTTGTCTGATGTCACCATTTGACTCTTGTCATAGTACGTACGCACCATTCTATATTTACATGATTCTTTTAGTTGTTCGTGGTGAAGTGTGGTAGTGGAACATAATTTACAAGAGTTATATTTTTTGTCGTTTAAAAAAACACAAAAACAATAGTCGGTCTTCCCGAAGTTTGATTTGTTGCTTGTCCGAAATGTCTGTGGGTTCTCCTACATTTTACCGCGCAGAGTTTTTGTTGTGGTGGTTTTTGGGTGCTCTGGTGTGGTTTGCTCCTTCTTTCCTATCAAACGTCTATTGTCTTTATATCTCCCCTCGTAATCTTTATCTCCCCTCCTTCTTTTTTGTGTTTGTTACTCCCTTGTAACACCTCTAATCTTCGGCACTTATATAGCGTATTGTGTTGCTAGTGCCGTAAAACTCTCACGAAAAAAGAAGAGTTTTTGTGTGTTGAGAACTAGGGTAATTAATTTAGCGTGTTGATTCTTAGGTTATTATACTACATTTTGGCCCCTCTTCATGATGTAGTTCTCTTCCTCTGTCGTTTCTGTCCGTCTTCCCACCTCCCCCCCCTTCCTCCGCAAAAAAAGCTCTGACCGCTACCCTGTGGATGTGCTTATCTGAAGTGTCTCTAGATCTTTAACACTTTAATTAAACCGCCCGACCGAGTTCGTGCACACCCAAGACTTGGTGCTCAGTGCACACTCATGGCGTAACATGTTCATCATCATCAAGGGCCTCAGAATTATCTGATCTATTTATAACCTCCCTGATGTGCGCAAAAACTAGTCTTTGGTGTG
Source organism: Aplysia californica (assembly GCF_000002075.1). Classification (NCBI taxonomy): domain Eukaryota; kingdom Metazoa; phylum Mollusca; class Gastropoda; order Aplysiida; family Aplysiidae; genus Aplysia; species Aplysia californica. The sequence continues at coordinate 774,175 of NW_004797572.1, read as the reverse complement.
CGTGACGTTTCATAAGTGTTTGTCAGTGATGCGCTGCCTAGGCTAGGCCTATATTATGTAGGATTATATAATTTGAGTTTGTCTGTGTTGCAAGAACGAAGTGTGCTCTGCCTCCCC
>NW_004797572.1:770058-771601 GCF_000002075.1 Aplysia californica | reverse complement strand
TGTAATACCAGTGGTGTGAAAGACACACAGAAGATGCTCGGAGTGAATGCGTCGTGATCGCTAAACAGGTGATGTTGTTGGTAGACAGCCAGACAGGGACGGATGGGGTGGTTGGAGGTGCCACTGAGCAGTCCTACTTTTCTTTCATTTTTATTCCCTTCTTATATTAAATGTGTATTGTTTGTCTGTGAGTATGGTTTGGGGGAGGGGTGGACGTCTTTGGTATGTCCTACTTCTTTTCTATCCTGCTGTTGTTACTGTCGGTGTAGATGGTTGGAGAGGGCCAGTAACTGATGGGTCCTTTTTTTTAAATTCCCTTTTTATGTTATATTGTTTGTCTGTGAGGGTGGTAGGGGTTGACATCTTTGGTATGTCCTACATTTTTCTGCCCCGCTGTTGTTACTGTCTCTGTAGATGGTTGAAAGTGCCTCAAGGCGGTCTTGATTCTTTTATTCCCTTCTTATGTTATGTTGTTTGTCTGTTAGATTTGATAGGGAGACGTATTTGGTATGTCCTTCCTCTTTTCTATCCCGCTGTTGTTACTGTCGGTGTAGATGGTTGGAGAGCGCCAGTGACTGATGCGTCCTACTTCTTTTTATTCCATTCTTTTTTTATGTTTTTGTTGTTTGTCTGTGAGTGTGGTGAGGGGACGTATGTCCTACTTCTCTTCTATCCAGCTGTTGTTACTGTCGGTGTTGATTGTTAGAGGGTGCCACTGACTGATGGGTCCTACTTCTTTTACACCTTTTTGATGTCTGTGAGGGGCGCACCGTTAGCTAAATTGGTATCGTGCTGAACTACGCAATGGATGACCCTGGTTTGAATTCCAGACTGGGCATTCTAGTTCTAGGACTGGTTTAGTGGAGTTTTCAAGGCTCTCAGGCCATTTGGCACGGTCCTATCGGAGGTCCCGTCTCTTAAATAACCTAGGAGTGTTGATGGGGGCGTTATACCCGTACACTTGCTTTTTACTATCTGTGAGGTTGGTTGGAGGGCGACACTGGTGGTTCTTGCTTCTTTATTATCCCGCTGTTAAGTTACCGTGGGGTGGTTGGATGGTGCCACTGGTAGGTCATACATCTTAACTATCTCTTTACTGTTTTTGGCTGTTTGTGTTGGTGCTTACCATCCGTCTGTTGTTTGTGTGTATGTGTGTGTGTTTTGGGGGAGGGGTGGGGTGGTTTGTCAGAGTGAGTTTGGGGGCGCCTTTGGTGGGTCCTACTTCTTTTACTATCTCTCTTTTGGGTTTTGTCTCTCTGTGTTGAGTGGGTGGTTGGAGGAGAGTGCCACTGGTAGGCCCTACTTATTGTCTCTCCTTCTGCTGTTTCCTATCTGTCTTGCTTCTTCCCTGCACTATATGACCGTTATTGTGTCGGTGTTTGTCTCTTTCTTCAAACTCAAACTAACTGTGTCGGTGGCTGGAGGGCTCCTCTAGTGGGCCTTACTTCTGTTTTCTCCCTCTGTTGGTTCTGTCTATTTTGCTTGGCCTTTCTCTAAACGATTTCGACCTGTCCAGTATTCACCACCGGTCGTTTAGGTGGAT
>NW_004797572.1:766688-767626 GCF_000002075.1 Aplysia californica | reverse complement strand
GTTATAAATGTCCCCAACAACAGCAGCAACAAAAACAACAACAACATCAACAGCAACAACAACAACCGCAATAACAACAACAGCAACAACAACACCAGTAGCAGCAGCAACTGCAGCAACAACAACAACAACAACAACAACAAAGGGACTTTTTAAAATCGAGCATCTCTGCTGGGACGTTGTTGTATCTATCTCTCCCAGCCTAGACGCTCAGAGAACAGCCCGTTATGGTCCTGACATGGACGGTCGAAGCAGCCCTTTTCTCAAACGGCTTAAATTGTGGTGATGGGGGCTTAAAACTTCTACAGGTACCAATACAACAACAATAGCAGCAACAACATCAACCACTGCAACTACTACAGCGACAGCAGCGAGAGTAATGTTGTCCGTGGGTGGTTGGCGGATACTCTGGTGGGGTTTGCTTCTTCTTTCCTATCAAACAGCTATCGTAGTTTTTTATCTCTCCTCCTTCTATGTTGTGTTTGTTACTCTTTTGACACACCTATAATCTTCTGCACTTTGTGACCTTTGTGCTGCTGAAGCTAGAGAGGTGAGCAGAATAAGTTTGATTCCCTGTAAGGACTTCTTTGTTGACATCCACCCCTTGGCGCTCATATAACCTTATGCAGTTGTGAGCGCCGTAAAACTTCTACTTTAAAAAAAAACAACCCAAAAACAACTAAAGCAATTGCCGTAAAACACTTACTACGACTAAAACTAAAAATTGTCCACTGCTGCATCTGGTCATCACGGTCCTGTGTCCGTCCCCTAGGACTGAGCTACTACTACAGTTACTGGTCACGTGGTGCGGTCATCAAGCGGACCACAGGCAATAGTAGTCAGTTGTCCCTCAGTCTCCTCTCGTAGCTGGCTATAATGTAGGCTAGTGATATTGCTGGACTTCTGTTGACCTCTTACTGGAGTGGTTGTTGGTCGAG
>NW_004797572.1:763328-764406 GCF_000002075.1 Aplysia californica | reverse complement strand
TGTTACTCTCTTGTGACACCTCTAATCTCCTGGCGCTCATATGACCTTATGCAGTTGCGAGCGCCGTAAAACCTCTACCAAAACTAAACTAACTCCGATTTCCGACTTAGGAAGGTTCTGGTCACGATTGCAAGGCTGTGGAAAAATTTTCATTTTGAGATGGCGTCGGTAGCCAAGGGGTTAGGCCACCGGACCCGTAATCCTGAGAATGCGGGTTCGGGGGTTCGAGCTTCTGCGCGGTCCGAGCTTCTGCGCGGTCCGACGTTGTGTCCTTGGGAAAGGCGCGTTACATGAATTTCCTATTTGGCTGAGTCCTTTTTTCGGAGATGGATGCTGAACTTGGATGTTCCGCCTCTTATAAAGCCTGATTGTGTTGATAGGGGCGTTAGACATAATTAACCACTTCACCCTTTGAACGAACAACAACAACAACAAATTCCATTGTGAATGCGCGTGTTCGGTAGGTAGAATTCCAGGATTACATGTATTTTGCGCTAACTCCCGCATTCGAACTAACGGTTTTGCTTTACTCTAACAAACGAACAAACGACCATTATTTTATTGATGTGCTCCTCTTTATCCAAACCAACATACAAACAATAGTACAGCACCTAGACAGAGTAGACGTGCCGACTTCTTCAGTTATTATGGCCTGGTACGTGAGCAAGATAGGCGTAACGCCAAGCTTGCGACAAGATTGTGAGGAATTACATATGTACTAATATCATGAACACCTGTTTGTTATGGTGATAGTGGTGCGTGACTGGCACCTCGTTCTTAGGGCACGCGAGGTATTTCCCAACCGTGTTCGTTCGCCAGTCCCCGTGACCTCGTGACCTTTGTGCGCGCGTGCGTGTATCCAGCCAGGGGAACTATGTGTGGACGAGATTGGAGGTGAGTGAGATTTGGATGAGACAGACCGGGATTGGGGTAGCCGCTGCCAGAGATAAGATTAAGAGAGACCAGGAGTTTTTCCGGTTAGCTCAGTGTGCTCTGGTGTTGTGTGTGTGTGTGTGTGTGTGTGTGTGTGTGTGTGTGTGTGTGTTTGTGTGTGAGAGAGAGAGAAAGAGAGGGAGAG
>NW_004797572.1:760343-761509 GCF_000002075.1 Aplysia californica | reverse complement strand
TCGATATACTTTAAAAAAAAAACCTCAAACAAACAAAACTGATAGGTTGGGTGAGGGTTGCCATTTTTAAGTCCTATTACTTTCTTTTCCTTCTGTTTGTTTGCGGGGTTTTTTTTACGCTCTGGTGTGGTTTCCTCCTTCTTTCCTATCAAACATCTATCGTCCTTATCTCTCCTCTTTCTTTTTTGTGTTTGTTACTCGCTTGTAGCACCTCTAATCTTCATCACTTAAATGGCCTTATTGTATTGCAAGTGCCGTAAAACGTTTGCTGAAACTAAACTGGGTGGGGTTTTTTCTCTGTATGTGCTTCTTGCCACTAAGTGGCCAACATCGTGCCCATGTACCCAAACTGGGTGAAAGCAAGACCCTTGTACCTTCAGATTCTGTCTGTCTATCTTTGCTTTCCCCTTCTCCAAGTGACCCTGTTCGTGACTGTAAGCTTCTCTTTTACTCAAACTCAAAGTAAAGAAAGGGGACAAATTAAATGTTGGAGGACGTAAGAAGGTTTATTTTCAGTGTTAAAGGCCATTGGCCCACATCACACACATCATATAAAACACTCATTTGTTAAATAATTAAACTTTCCATAATGGGAAAAGTACAGGCTGTGCTCATATCTCTTATCATGGGTCAAACTTTTCATATATATCTGTCGGAGGAAGTCAGTGTTTGAGAAAGTTGTGTTGTTGGTTAAAAAGAAATTTAAGGAAGGAAGGACGGTGGGACGAGGGTTGTTGGGAAAGTCAAAGGGAGAGGGTGGTTGGCGGATGTTCTGGTTTGGTTTGCTCCCTCTTTCCAATCAAACATCTGATATCTTCCTTACTTTTCCACTCATCCTTTTCTTCGTGTGTTGTCCTCTAGTGGTAACACTTCAAATGTTCGGCACTTATATGACTTATTTGTGTTGCAAGCAAGTACCACGAACTTCGCCTCGAAACTAAGAAGTGAGAAGAACGATACCTTTGTGTTCCATGTGGGGGTAAAAGGCTGGAATGGGGGGAGGGGGACGGTATAAGAAACGCGAAATGATGGTCTCGTATGATTGAAAAGGGCAACAGCGGGGTCGAAAGAGCAAGGGAAGAGGGTATGGTTTCATATCAGTGAAATAATGTATACCGTGTGGGGTGGAAACGCTGGGATTGGAGTAGGTGCTGAAAAGGGCGGGG
>NW_004797572.1:756786-758452 GCF_000002075.1 Aplysia californica | reverse complement strand
CACACACACACTGTGCGCATATTCTCACACACACACGCAAGCGCTCATACACACGTTGGTTGTATGTAAATACATATAATATGAAGATTTTCATCATGAAGATCAATGGTGTTTGGTAGATTTTCATCTCTTTCTTTATAGACAGGTAGGGTTGGTTTTTTTCTGTCACTTCCCACAGTTCTTTCTCTCTGTTTACTTTGCCTTTTTCCCCCGCACTAAATGGCTGTTATTGTGTTGATGTGATGTACTTTTCTGTTTTAATTTAAGCCTGTGTGTGGTTAGGTTGGCCGGTGCTCTGGTGTGGTTTGCTTCTTCTTTCACTATGGAACGTCTATCGTCCTTATCTCCCCTGCGGTTGCGAGCGCCGTAAAACCTCAACTACAGCTAAAACTAATTTAAGCATCAAACTCAGACCCGCCCTTTATTATTATCGTTGTGTGGGCCGGTTGGTGGGTGTCTCTGTTGACCTCTGCCCTTTCTTAGACTTGTCGTGTGTTAGCTTGTTGTCCTCGTACTCTAACGATAATTTTATAACTTTTCAACGACAACGACAACAACAACAATAAATGAATGGGGATGGGTGGTTGGCGGGTGCTGTTGTGTGGTTTGCTCCGTCTTTCCTAGCTTTCTGTCCCCATCTCCCCTCCTCTTTCTTTTCGATGTATTTTACTACCTATTTAAACCTCTTATCTTCGGCACTCATATGACCTGTTTGTGTTGCAAATGCCGCAAAACTCCTACTTAATCTCAAAAGAATCTCGGGGAGGGGGGGGGTCCGGAGTATTGATAGAAATGCCTGGAATCGTTATTTTGGCCCCACACCATTTCCAGAAGGGGCCCGCTTGCAACCACTCTCAGACTCGGACAATCAAGCTAAGATTAGAATAGAAACTGAATCCTATAGCCAAAGATTTTTTAGTAAAGAATCTTTGGTATAACGTGCAGCGTCTCTTTTTATTGCTAGAAACTGAATCGCTCACGATTATTACTGTTTTATATTGCTGCTCATGTATAATATATATGTGATTGTAAGCCTACGTGTGTGTGCATGTGTGCGCGCGCGCGCGGCGTCGCTGTTCATTGTCGATTTATCCCCTCCCGTGTGAATGTATGTCGTTCTTTTCATAGTAAGAAAGAAATTTGGTGGTTGCTGGTTGGAGGGCGCCACTGGTAGGTCCTACTTCTTTACTTTCCCTCCGTTGTTTCTGTCTGTCTTAACCTCTGATGTTTCTGTAAGTGGGTGGTTGGCGGGTGTTCTGGTGTTGTTTGCTTCTTCTTTCCTATCAAACATCTATCTTCCTTATCTCTTCTCCTTCTTTCTAGTGTTTGTTAATCTCTTGTAACACCTCTGATCTTTGACTCATATATAATATGACCTTATTGTGTTGCAAGTGCCGTAAAACACTTACTAAAACTAAACTAACAGATGTTTCTGTTTGTGTGGTTGGTTGGAGGGTATAGTGGAAAGTCCTGCTTACTTATTTTCCTTCCCTCTATTGTTTCTGTCTGTCGGTGATTCGAGGGCGCCACTGGAAGTGGAATTTCCTTCCTGCTTGTAATTTTTACTTTCGTGGGTAGCTGATGGGTGCTCTGGTGGGGTTTGCTTCTTCTTTCCTATGAAACATCTAACTCCTCTACTTCTTTTTTTATGTTCGTTACTCTCTTG
>NW_004797572.1:753361-754785 GCF_000002075.1 Aplysia californica | reverse complement strand
TCTCTCTCTCTCTTTCTCTCTCTTTCTTTCTTTCTCGCTTTCACTTCCTCTCTCTCCCCTATCCTTCTCTCTGTGCATGTGTGTGCGTGCGTGCGCGCGCGCACGTGCGCTCGCGCCTATTAAATATTGACCTGCCCTCAAAATACAAGCAGGACCGGCTTGCGGGTGTTTGGAGGGCGCCAGTAGGTCGTACTTCTTTCCCCTCCCCTCTGATGATGTCTCTCTACTGTGTATCCGTCTTCTTTTTCCCCCGCCAGCACCGAGTGACCATCATTGTGTCGATGTGTGTGTCTCTTTTCTTAAACTCACACAAAAGAAAGACTGGCCCGTGGTGTCTCTTCGGCGCCCCCCTCCCCCCCCTGATTGAGTCGGGTTGACGGGGTCGAGATGACCTCGTTACAAAAGAAAGTGTCCACCGGACCCCCCAATCAAGCTGTTTCAATACGTGGGAATTAACCCTCAAGATCCCATAAGCCTCGTGCTATGGAGGATGCCACTCCCCCTTGTCGTGGGGACGGGGTTTCGAGCACGTAATCCATCTCCTACTGTGAGAAAACCGGGAAAACGATAACAAAACTATAACTAACAGACATACATACAAACAAACAAAACAAAGCAAATTGGAGACGGGTTCAGGTAAAAAGTGGAGGGGATGAGGCAGGATTTCCCCCTGGGTACTAATGATTTAGACATTCACTCACTCGCTCACTCGTTCGTTCGTTCATTTAGCTTTTTATGGGTTCTCATAATTCATATAGGCCTATATTAAGCATTTGTCTCCTTTTATAAGGGAGGGGGGATACTTATATGACCCCATTGTGTTGCAAATGCTGCAAAACTCTCATTAAAACAAACAAACAAACAGACAAACATACAAAAACAAAGTAAAGAGTTAATGTTGTGTTTTTGCTCACATGGGGAAGTTGTGTTCTCGTACTTTTATCTGTGAACTTGACGAAATGTAGCCGATATTTTGTTGTCTTCGTGACCTACAACCAAGGTGCGCTTTGTGGTATTATTGTTGTTGTTGTTGTTGTTGTTGCTGTTGTTGTTTTTTTTACTCTCCCTTTTTCCCCTCTTTTTTCCCCTCCTGCTTTAAATAACCTGTGCGGGTGGTAAGATGGCGCCTCTGGTAGGTCCTATTTCTTTGCTTACCCTCCGTTCTTTATGTCTATCTGTCTTGTTTCTTCCCTGCACTATTTGACCGTTATTGTGTCGGTGTGGTTCTGTTTTGAAACAAAAACCCAACCCGAACAAAACAGAAAAAAAGAAAAAACAAACAAACATTAAATCACCTGTATTGTGCATGTGTCGATGTGCTTTGATTTACTCAAACAAACAAACAAAGAAACAAACACACACCAAACAAACAAACAAGCCATCTCACCCCTCTCTTTATTTTTTCTCTGTAACCTCACTCGCCC
>NW_004797572.1:751390-752975 GCF_000002075.1 Aplysia californica | reverse complement strand
AGTGTCGAAAAGGGTGTAAAATCTACCCAATGACCACTCCCATAATCCAGCAGAAAAGACCGAGATGCTCGATAAATATTATTATGTCTACCCTCTCGGGATTCTAAATTGAGTCTCGTGTGTGCCACACCAAAGCACCTAACCGCTGCACCACAAACGCCAGTTTTTTTCCAAGCCTTTCATTTACAGGGTGGAGGAGTCGGAAGTGTGAGAAAGTGCCCCGATAGGAAGGAAGACAGTCTGATCGTTTACTAGTAAACTAGTCTGTTCTCACAAACTCGTTGAACATGTCGTTCGTCAAGAGTCAATGTTCTCACCTGGCTTTATGACATATCGTCGTCATCGTCGTCTTCGTCTTGGTTGTATGTTCTCACAGTCACAGTCTCTTTGAACATGTGGATGGTTGGCGGTTGCTCTGGTGTGGTTTACTTCTTCTTTCCTATCAAACATTATTGCCCTTATCTCCCCTTTTTCTTTTTTATGTTTGTTACTCTCTTATAACACCTCTAATCTTTTGGCGCTCATATGACCTTATGCGGTTGCGAGTGCCGTAAAACCTCTACTAAAACTAAACTCACTGAACATGTCGTGCATCAAGAGTTAATGTTCTCACCTGGACAACCTGACTTGTCTTTGCCGTCCATCTATGGTTATTTCTCTCACCTGGTCGTTGTCCTGACATACAGACATGTAGTGGTCGTCAATGGTTAATATTTTCACTTGGCTCATTGGACATGTCGTGGTCGCTAACATAATGTGTCTCTCAGTGGTTAATATTCTTCACCGTCAAGGGTTAATGCTCTCACCGGGATCACTCGACATGTCGGTGTCTTAAAGGGTTAATGTTCTCACTTGACCAACCAGACGTGTCTTCACTGTCAAGGGTTAACGTTCTCACCTTGCCAACCCGATGCGTCTTCACCGTCAAGGATTAACGTTGTCATTTGACCAACCCGACGTGTCTTGGGTGCGAAGGGTTAATTTTCTCACCTGGCCAACCCGACTTGTCGTGGCCTTCAAGGATTAATGTTCTCACCTGGCTGACCTGACGTGTCTTGGGTGCGAAGGGTTAATGTTCTCACCCGGATCACTCAACATGTCGTCGTCTTAAAGGGTTAACGTTCTCACCTGGCCAACCCGACGCATCTACACCTTCAATGGTCAACGTTTTCATCTGACCAACCCGACGTGTCTTGGGCGTGAAGGGTTAACGATCTCACCTGGTCAACCCGACATGTCGTGGCCTTTAAGGGTTAATGTTCTCACCTGGATCACCCGACATGTCGTGGCATTAAAGGGTTAATGTTCTCACCTGGTCAACCCGACGGGTCTTGGGTGTGAAGGGTTAACGATTTCACCTGGCCCACCTGACGGGCGGCACGTCCGCGGTCAGTGTGTGTGCCGTGGTGACGCCTCAGCTATGTGTGGCTAAGGTCAGAAGCCAGCTGTTTGGAGTTTCTTTTCTCTCAAGCTGCTCAGCCCGTGTCCCGCCTCACGTTCGTAGTTGGGGTGGGGTGGGTTGAGGGAGGGGCGGTTGGTGGATGGAGGAGGTCGTGTCCTCATGGGTTTTGCTTGCAAGCTCTCT
>NW_004797572.1:744788-751290 GCF_000002075.1 Aplysia californica | reverse complement strand
CCCCCCCCCCCCCTGAGCAAAGAGCGGATTATCTCTTGCTCTCTGTTTCACATGTCAACCCGCCCTCGATACTTCTGGGGCGCAGTGTTAGCTCAGTTAGTATCTTGATGGACTGTACAGCAGATGGCTCTTCATTTAACCCTATAAGGGAAGAGGGGTGGGGAGGGGGGGGGCTAACCTTCTAAACGGGTTGTTTTGGGGGCGTTTTTAAGGTTGTCTATCCGTTGGGCTTCCTACAGACTTACAAAGCCTGCACTACTCTGGCGTTGACCAGATGACAGGGACCTGTAGTTACTTGAGGGAGGCATTGCGCTGCCAAGAGCGAAACGCTCGCAGTTAAAGGGGTTTGAAAACAACAACAACAACAACATCATCCATTGGGCTTGGTCATATCAGAGATGGACTTAAATTTTGAGCTCATGTCTCTCAAATAACCTTACAAGTGTCGAAAAGGGTGTAAAATCTACCCAATGACCACTCCCATAATCCAGCAGAAAAGACCGAGATGCTCGATAAATATTATTATGTCTACCCTCTCGGGATTCTAAATTGAGTCTCGTGTGTGCCACACCAAAGCACCTAACCGCTGCACCACAAACGCCAGTTTTTTCCAAGCCTTTCATTTACAGGGTGGAGGAGTCGGAAGTGTGAGAAAGTAGTCGGAAGTGTGAGAAAGTGCCCCGATAGGAAGGAAGACAGTCTGATCGTTTACTAGATTTAGTAAACTAGTCTGTTCTCACAAACTCGTTGAACATGTCGTTCGTCAAGAGTCAATGTTCTCATCTGGCTTTATGACATATCGTCGTCATCGTCGTCTTCGTCTTGGTTGTATGTTCTCACAGTCACAGACTCTTTGAACATGTGGATGGTTGGCGGTTGCTCTGGTGTGGTTTACTTCTTCTTTCCTATCAAACATTATCGCCCTTATCTCCCCTTTTTCTTTTTTATGTTTGTTACTCTCTTATAACACCTCAAATCTTTTGGCGCTCATATGACCTTATGCGGTTGCGAGTGCCGTAAAACCTCTACTAAAACTAAACTCACTGAACATGTCGTGCATCAAGAGTTAATGTTCTCACCTGGACAACCTGACTTGTCTTTGCCGTCCATCTATGGTTATTTCTCTCACCTGGTCGTTGTCCTGACATACAGACATGTAGTGGTCATCAATGGTTAATATTTTCACTTGGCTCGTTGGACATGTCGTGGTCGCTAACATGCTGTGGCTCTCAGTGGTTAATATTCTTCACCGTCAAGGGTTAATGCTCTCACCGGGATCACTCGACATGTCGGTGTCTTTAAGGGTTAATGTTCTCACTTGACCAACCAGACGTGTCTTCACTGTCAAGGGTTAACGTTCTCACCTTGCCAACCCGATGCGTCTTCACCGTCAAGGATTAACGTTGTCATTTGACCAACCCGGCGTGTCTTGGGTGCGAAGGGTTAATTTTCTCACCTGGCCAACCCGACTTGTCGTGGCCTTCAAGGATTAATGTTCTCACCTGGCTGACCTGACGTATCTTGGGTGTGAAGGGTTAATGTTCTCACCCGGATCACTCGACATGTCGTCGTCTTAAAGGGTTAACGTTCTCACCTGGCCAACCCGACGCGTCTACACCTTCAATGGTCAACGTTTTCATCTGACCAACCCGACATGTCGTGGCCTTTTAGGGTTAATGTTCTCACCTGGATCACCCGACATGTCGTGGCCTTAAAGGGTTAATGTTCTCACCTGGTCAACCCTACGGGTCTTGGGTGTGAAGGGTTAACGATCTCACCTGGCCCACCTGACGGGCGGCACGTCCGCGGTCAGTGTGTGTGCCGTGGTGACGCCTCAGCTATGTGTGGCTAAGGTCAGAAGCCAGCTGTTTGGAGTTTCTTTTCTCTCAAGCTGCTCAGCCCGTGTCCCGCCTCACGTTCGTAGTTGGGGTGGGGTGGGTTGAGGGAGGGGCGGTTGGTGGATGGAGGAGGTCGTGTCCTCATGGGTTTTGCTTGCAAGCTCTCTCCCATCTATTTTGTGTTGATAGGTGCTGTTTTTATGCGGGTGGTTAGTTGGAGGACGCTACTGGTTGGTCCGACTTCTTTACTATCCCTCTGTTGTTTCTGTCTGTCTGTCTTAGTTGTTGTTTTTCCCCATAACTTATGACTATTATTGTGTCGATGTGCTTCTCTTTACTCAAGTAGGTGGTTGGCGGGTTCACTGGTGTGGTTTGCTTCTTCTTTCCTATCAAACATCTATCGTCTTTATCTCCCCTCCTTCTTTTTTTTTGTGTTGCAAGTGCCGTAAAACTCTTACTAAAAAAATGAAGGCGTTGTTGTGCTGACTCGACGTAAACATGTTTGCTTCAGCAAGGGCAAGGACATCACCATGTAGGACTTTGGCTATCCTCCTTTATGGCTAAGTGGTGGTCTTCACGAGCAAAGCCCCGCGGATGGGGGTTGTTGTTTTTTTGTTGGGTTTTTTTTTGTGTTTTTGTTTTTGGAGAGTGGGGTGGTGGTGCCTCTGACATGTTCTACTTCTTGTCTTTCCATTCACTGTGTCTTTTGCGTCTTTTTCTTGCACTGAATGGGCATTATCTATCATGTCGATATACTTTTCGGTTCTCAAAGTCAAAGAAAAGCACCAGAAGTCTTATCTTCCTCCGTGTGAAATGTCTCAGATACACGAGTGCTCTTTGCAGAAATTTTCTTGACCCTGTTCTCTCTGTCTCTCTGTCTCTGTCTCTGTCTCTGTCTCTGTCTCTCTCTCTCTCTCTCTCTCTCTCTCTCTCTCTCTCTCTCTCTCTCTCTGTTTATGTGTGTGTGTGTGTTTGTTGTGTGTGTGTGTTTGCGCTCACGTGCGTGCTCGGCCCACCTTGCTCTGTGTTGTTTGTGTATCCAGTTTCCTGAGCTTTCCCCCATCAGACCCAGGTGACCCTTCACGTAGTCAGCTGCAGGGAGCCCCCGTGTGTCCTTACTTCTGTGGCTACAACTACGACGACGAGCGAGCCCGGTTCCAGTCGGGATGTCGTGTCAACGAGTCTGCTCGTGCTTAGTGTTGTAGTAGTAGTGGGTGGGTGGTTGGCGGGTGCTCTGGTGTGGTTTGCTCCTTCTTTGCTATCAAACATCTATCGTCTTTATCTCCCCTCATTCTATTTTGTGTTTGTTACTCTCTTGTAACACCTCTAATCTTCGGCACGTATATGACCTTATTGCTTTGCAAGTGCCGTAGAACTCTTACTAAAGTGGGTGGTTGACGGGTGCTCTGGTGTGGTTTGCTCCTTCTTTGCTATCAAACATCTATCGTCTTTATCTCCCCTCATTCTATTATGTGTTTGTTACTCTCTTGTAACACCTCTAATCTTCGGCTCGTATATGACCTTATTGTGTTGCAAGTGCCGTAGACCTCTTACTAAAACTAAAACTAAAACTAAAGCAGTAGTGCTGGCCGCCCAGTAGAGCTGAGCGGAGAATCGATTCCGGAACCGATTCCCACGTCTAATGCTACCGAAGAAAAGTATCGACTCCTTTTTATGAAAACCAAAGGATCTTTTTTTTTTAGAATTAACGTTTGAAAAGTAAAAGTTGATGCATCGCAGTGTTCCGAAATCAAGGTTATCCTAAATCCTGAAGATGTTCGGAGCCAATTAGGTAACCACCGGAAGAAATCACATCATTAGAAAGTAAGTAACTCGTTTCGGGGGTCGACTCCTACGATTCTTAGCTTTCTCAAAAATCGGGAACCTAGCCGTCCAGCACAACCGCCCAGTGTCTCCTCTCGTCTTGTCTTTGGAGGACGGACGTGCATGATGTGTCGTTCTCACGGGGAGACAGCGCAGTGGTGGTGGTAGTAGTAGTAGTAGTGGTGTGTTGTGTGGTGAGACTTTGTTATTGTGTTTGTAACACACTCGCGTAGAAAGTAGTGTGTCGTGAGACTGTGTCAATGTGCGTGCGACACACTCGTGTAGAAAGTACATAGTTTGTCGTGAGACTTTTATCATTGTGCGTGTGACACACTCGCGTAGAAAGTAGTGTGTCGTGAGACTTTTATCATTGTGCGTGTGACATACTCGCTTCAAAGTAGTGTGTCGTGAGACTTGTCATTGTGTGACATACTCGCGTAAAAGTAGTGTGTCGTGAGACTTGTCATTGTGTGACATACTCGCGTAAAAGTAGTGTGTCGTGAGACTTGTCATTGTGTGACATACTCGCGTAAAAGTAGTGTGTCGTGAGACTTTGTCATTGTGCGTGTGACATAATCGCGTCAAAGTATCGTGAGACTTTTGTCTGGGACTTGGTCATTGTGTGTGTGACACACTCGTGTCAAAGGACGTTGTTTTGTGAGTTTATGTGTCGCACACTCACGCCACAGTGAGGTGACGGGCAAAGAGTCGCGCGCGCGCGTGTCGTTGTTGTTGTTGTGGTGCTGCTCATCATAGTGCTCTCCTTCAAGTGGTCTTGATTGTTCGTGGATCTCCGTGAATTATTATAATGTTGTGCTACAGCTCTCTGCTCGCTCTTAGCCCTGTGTTTTGTCTGCCTTAAGAGTTTGTTATATAATATTATAGTGGTAAGGCTCCTTACATTTGCGCGCAGAAGTCGTGATTTTTATTGTCGTACATATGTGTGTTTAAAAAAATTAAGGGGGGGGGGTATTGAGTGTATATCCCCCTGTCTGACGGGACGGGTTTTTTTCTTATGATCTCAGCCCAGGTTGGCCCTGGCACCAGGGTCGAACAGCCTGCCTTTTAAATAATCTAGATTGTGTCGATGGGAACATAAACCACTGATAATTACCTATATACCTATCTTGAGAAGATGCTCTGTGTGTCATCCTCGCTCCGAGGCCGCTCAGAGTCGTGTCATGTAACATTTCTAACGTTCTGGCGAGCAGCAATCAGTGGTGCGTGCCACTGTCGTAGCGTGGTCATCATTACGATGTTTATACATTTGTACTTATACTGTACTCGTGCTCACAAGTCGTGGTGTCGGTAGCCTAGTGGTTAGGCTACCGGACTCGTAATCGTGAGATTGCAGGCTCGTGGGTTCGAGCCTCAGCTCGGTCCGACGTTGTGTCCTTGGGAAAGGCACTTTACCCGAACTTCCCATTTGGCTCTGTCCTATCGGAGACGGACGTTAAACTAGGAGGGTCCCGCCCCTTAAATAACCTAATAATGTTGATAAGGGCGTTAAACCCATACCATTTCACCATTTTTGCTCACAAGTCATTAGTGGATCTCTCCCCTGTGATACAAACGTACCTCGATATCGTGTGTCCTTGGGTCCGTAAAGCAACCAGTTGTTAAAATAATATATTATTATTTTATTAAATGCCTATATAATACATGGTTCGCATCTTGAATAGTGCTGGTAGGGCTTATTAGATAATAACTGGGACTTCCTTTTCATACGTTAACCTCATATTGTCCCTGTTCTGAGACTGTTATACTGAGGCCAGGGCCAGTTTATTTTTCTAGACTTGTTTATGGTTGTTGTTGTTATTGTTGTTGTTTTTGTTTTGTTTTGTTGTTGTTTTTTTATTCTGTGACCTAAATATTCCAAAATAATTAGAATGATAGTTTGAGGCAAATTCCTTCCCAGCTAGTAATAGGCTATGTAGTTTTTTTTCCGAATTTGTGTCTGAGACTGATAAGCTTTGACTTTGGATCTGACCTGACCGTGTTTGAGGTAGCAGCATTCATGACTGGTGTCTGTGTGGGGAGATAAAGAGGGGGGAGAGGTGCGGAGAGGTGGGGGGGGGTGTATGTCCTGAATTCCTCCCGATTTATTAGACCGTTGATTGCAGAAGCGGCAGATCGTTTTCTAGGACAGAAGCCAGGGCTGGAATGTCTTGAGGCGGGTACACATTTGGCCATATGTTGTCTTTGTAATGATAGGTAGATAGATAGAACTAAAACCTCTGTGAGACTTTCGGACTTGTGATTTGTGATTACTGGTGTTTTGAAACTCAATGCTCTTGGCAGTGGTGTCGGTTGGCTAGTGGTTAGGCTGCTGAACTCGTAATTTCGTGAGATTACAGGTTCGGGGTTTCGAGCCTGAGCTCGGGCCGACGTTGTGTTCTTGGGAAAGGCGCTTTACACGAATTTCACATTTGGCTAGGTCCTTTCGGAGATGGATGTTAAACTCGGAGTTCCCGCTTCTTATATAACCTAACAATGTGGATATGGGCGTTAAACATAATATATACGTATATGCCATTTTCACACCTGTGGTACCGCGTACAGCAGTACGGCCAGTGACCAGCCATGGCCATTACAGACAACATTGTTATTGAAAGTTTTTTGTGAGGAGAAGAAATATTCCCCCGCTGAGGCAAACTTGTCGTGTGCAGAAACATTAAGTGAAGACGTGAACGCTAACAAACTTCCTGGAAGGAAGCGAAAAAACATTTCGTGTCAGATGCGATATCGACTTTACGATCAGGCGCAACCTGGTGGAATGTCCGGACTTTGGAGAAACCCGAAGGAAATATTTGAAATGTACAAATTCAAAGAATATATTA
>NW_004797572.1:743193-744294 GCF_000002075.1 Aplysia californica | reverse complement strand
GCTGATGTCTCCGTCCACTCTGACCACGACCACCGCCGCTGCCATCATGTCCGCGCCCGGCAAGCTGTGCTGCTGTGAGGAACTACACGGGGGCGGTGGTGGTGCCGTGATGCTGGTCGCTCTGTGCACCAGGTGTTGTCAGCGGATGAGGCTGGTGACCATCTCCCCTTCTCTGGTCGCCCTCACGGCAGTCTCTCCCCGGGGTTCAGGTACGGTTGTGAAATTAATTGTTGAAGACGGGCTACCCGTTGTCGAGGAAGGAAAAGTGGCCGTCTTTTTGACAAGTTGACGTCTTGTACGCTGACATTATAGTATTTTAAGAAGGGGAAGGGGGTGGGAAGCGGCCGTTTGTGCAGGTAAATAATTGTCCTATACTGATGGCCTCATAGACTGACTGTCTCGCCCCGGGGTTCAGGTATGGTCTGCGAGAAATGTGTTGCCCATTGTACAGGAGGGAAGGAAAAGTGGCCGTCTTTTTTTAGACAGGTTGACGCCTTGTACGCTGACATTATAATGATGTTTTAAGAAATGGAAGAGGGGGGTGGGTGGGAGTGGGGAGCGACCGTTTGTACAGGTAAATAACGGTCATATATACTGATGGCCTCATAGACTGACTGTCTCGCCCCGGGGTTCAGGTACGGTTTGTTGCGAGAAATTGTTGAAGACGGGCTCCCCCCGGTGTCGGGGAAGGAGACGTCGTCTTTTTGACAGGTTGACGTCTTTACGCTGACATTGTAGTGTTTTAAGAAGGGGGGCGGGCGTTTGTACAGGTAAATAATTGTCATACTATTGTGCTGATGGCCTCATAGACTGACTGTCTCGCCCCGGGGTTCAGGTGCGGTTTGAGAGAAATTTTTTGTCCACCAAGACGGGCTGCCAGGAGGGAAAAGTGGCCGCCTTTTTAGACTGGTTGACGTCTTACACACTGGCATTTTAATAATGTTTTAAGAAATGAAAGAGTGAGTGGTTGACATGGTCTGGTGTGGTTTGGTTCTTCTTTCCTTATTGTGCTGCATGTGCCGTTGAACACTTACTGAAACTAAAAGAAATGGAAGAGGGGTTGGGTGGGAGTGGGAAGCGGCCGTTTGTGCAGGTATAATA
>NW_004797572.1:740558-742439 GCF_000002075.1 Aplysia californica | reverse complement strand
CTCTCTCTTTCTCTCTCTCTCTCTCTCTCGCTCTCTCACTCTCTCACTCTCCCCCTTTTTGGGTTTTTTTATGTTTAAAAAAACCCCAACAACATGGTTATTGAAATTGAATTACGATTGTTTAAAAAAATAGTTCTGGTCGATTGAATCACTAGAGCTGCTCTTATTTAATAATTAAAAGAATGAAATCCAGTCTTTTCCTCCTCAGCGCCCCCACCCCCAACCCAAATCTCCTATTAAAAATGTAATGGTCTTCTTGCAACAGAAGCTCTTTTGTCAGCATAGTTTTGTCTTTGTTCCTATTGTTATCACAGTCTGCTCTCTGTTGTTAGGCTTTGCCTGTGTAGTTCATGCCTTTTATTGCTGTCATACACTTTGGCATTATATTGTTGCTATCCTGGTGATAGTTATTGTTTTATTACTGCTGCCACGGTGGTTTTTTATTTCAATTATTGCTTTCAGGCGTCGGTGGCCTAGTGGTTAGGTAGGCTACCGGACTCGTAATCGTGAGATTACGACTTTGGGGGTTCGAGCCTCAGCTCGGTCTGACGTTGTGTCCTTGAAAAAGGCACTTTCCACGAATTTCCCGTTTTGGCCCTGTCCTTTTGCCTCTTAAATGACCTAATTAGTAATAGTGTTGATAGGGGCGTTAAACTTATACCATTTCACCATTTTGTAAAAGATTGCTTTCATTGTGGTTTTTGTTATTGTATTCATTGCGGTTATTGTTATTGAAAGTATTGCTGCTTTTTGTGTTTTATATTGTTATTATTGCTTGCTTTAATATTATTACTGGTGGTTTTGTAAATTATTGCGGTCAACTATTTGCTTGTTATCATTATATTATAAGCTTTATTTGGTCAATGTGCTTCTCTTTACTCAAACGAATAAATGTCAGTTAATGTTTTTACTGAAACAAGTAATTAACGGTTAATGTTTCGATATGACTGTCTTCATTTAGACAAGTATATAGCGGCTAGTGCTTTGATAAGTTTGTTTTTAGTCAAACAACTAAATTATAACTGTTAATTCGTTGATGAACTTGTCTTTACTCAAAAAACAAGTAAATATTGTAGTTAATGTGTCCATGCGCTTGTCTTTACTGATACAAAAATATAAGTTATAACAGCTAGTGTGTAAGTATGCTTCTTACTCAAAGCAGAATTAACAATTAATGTGCTTACTGGCTTGTCTTTAAGATTTACTCAAACAAGTAAAAAAAATGGTTAATGTGTGTGGTTGGCGAGTGCTCTGGTGTGGTTTGCTTCTCTTTCTTATCCAACATCTATTGTCCTTATCTCCCCTTCTTCTTGTTTATGTTTGTTACTCTCTTGTAACACTTTTAATCTTCTGGCGCTCCTATGACCTCATGCAGTTGCGAGCGCCGTAAAACTTCTACTAAAAACTAAAACCATTGGCTTGTCTTTAAGCTTTACTAAAACAAGTTTAAACAATGGTTAATGTGTCTTCACTCAAACGAGTAAATAACGGTTTAAATTTGTCGTTGTTTTTCCTTTTCCTCACCAGAACCATGAGTTAATGTGTGATGATATTTTGTTTGCTTTCAGTGCGAGCGGCTGGAGTGGCATGTCTGATTGGTCTGGGTTTGAGCCTGGGCACCTTGCTGCTGTACCGGCTCTACTTCCGCATTGTCGTGCCCTTCTTGAGCAGTGTGTGGAGAGACAGAGGACAGGGCCTGCTGGATGATGAGTACACTCTCTATTTGGTGAGTTTGTTTGTGTGTGTGTGTGTGTGTGTGTGAGAAAGAGAGAAAGAGCGAGAGAGAGAGAGAGAGAGAGAGAGGACAGGGTCTGCTGGATGATGAATACACTTTCTATCTGGTCAGCTTGTGTGTGTGTGTTGTGCGGGGAGAGAGAGAGA
>NW_004797572.1:736875-738240 GCF_000002075.1 Aplysia californica | reverse complement strand
GTTGACTAGTTGAATTGTCCACTGCCACAGCTCCCCCGTGACTCCATTATGGGCGCATAATTTGTGTGGTCGATTCTTATTGAATTGTCTCTGGCATTGGACATGGTAGTGTGTAATTGAATAAGTGCGTGGTTGGTTGGCGGGTGCTCTGGTGTGGTTTGCTTCTTCTTTCCTTTCAAACAAATATCGTCCTTACCCCCCCTTCTTCTGTTTTATGTTTGTTACTCTTTAGTAACACCTCTAATCTTCTGGCGCTCATATTATGACCTTATGCAGTTGCGATCGCCGTAAAACTTCTACTTGAAATCTTTTTAAAAGGACATGGTAGCGTGCAATTGAATAAGTACCCCAACTGTTTCGTCACGATGGGGTTTGGGATGGAGGGGGAGAGGAAAGGGGGGTGATGCCTTTAGAATTGGGGAGTTTGCTGAAAAAAAGTAACAATTTGTGCAGCTGATGTGCTGAATAGTTACATTACATATTGTAGTAAGCCTATGTGTGTAAGCAAAGAGACGTATCAGTGGCGGGTGGCGTGCTGGTTCTCCGGTGTGGTTTGTTTCTTCTTTCCTATCAAACAATTATCATCCTGATGTCTCCTCCTTTTTGTGCTTGCTACTTTTTCGTAACACATCTGATCTTCGGCACTTATATGACCTTATTGTGTTGCAAGAGTCGCAAAACTCTTACCAAAACTAGAAATAAAACATGTATTATCAGTGGTCAGTTAACTGAAAGACGCTCTGATACTGACTTGACACTCCACAACCAGAAACCGAATACTTAAAGCAAGCACCGCGCCAAGACGAAACAGTTGGCCAAATTATTTTTTCAGTGTTTTTTTGGCAATTTAAAGCCCACTCTGTAAGCTGTGGGTGGTTGGCGGGTGCTCTGGTCTAGTTTGCTCCTTCTTTCCTATCAAACATCTATCGTCCTTATCTCCCCTTCTTTTTTTAAATGTTTGTTACTATCTTGTAACACCTTTAATTTTCTAGTGCTCATATGACTTAATGCAGTTGCGAGCGCCGTAAAACCTCTACTAAAACTAAACTAAACTTTCTAAGCTCTTTTAATTATACTATCTCCCTGAGTCTGAGCGTCTAGGGCCCACTGCATCACCTCGGAGTGGGTGGTTGAAGAGCGCCACTGGTAGTTCCTACTTCTTTACTTTCCCTCTGTTGTTCGTGTCTGTCTGTCTCTGTGTGTGTTTGTCTGCGTGTCTGTCTGTCTTACTTTTTCCCACCACTAAATGGCCATTATCGTGTGTGTCGGTGTGATTTTCTTTACCCAAACAAACAAGCGTCAGCTTGACACTATTATTTTTAGTCGTGGAAAGGTGTGTCATGGAACAAACCCAACCCGCACCCC
>NW_004797572.1:729615-735383 GCF_000002075.1 Aplysia californica | reverse complement strand
CTGGCTTTTTTCTGCCTGTCAGGGCCAACCCGGACTGAGGTGAGTACAAAAACCCATGAAAACCCCAAAATATACTCGACAAAAATGTCTCCCCACTCGGAAATCGAAGTTGGGTTTCCTACGTACGACAGCGAAACGCCTGGCCACTTCACCACTGACGGGGCGCCGGTAGTCCAGAGCTGAACCAATGGGGCTGTCGAGCTCAACTGCTGTGTAAGTAATAATATATAATACCATGTCGTGAAGAGGTCCCACGACCTTGGAACTGTCAGGTACGCACTTCAAACGGAGCACGTGGGGGGCTTTGTTTGAACACATGACATCAATGTTTGCTACTTGGCTACGGACGGGCTTGGGAAGTAAGACTAAGAGGGAGAGGCAGATAAAGAGAGGGGTTTTCCTTTCCTCGACAAAGTACGGCTTCTCTCTGAGTCACTGTGAATGTATTCGACTGGCTGCTAACTGCTTTCATTCGTGCGTTTGAATTGGAAACTGGGTCAAGTTCAGCCCGACACAGCGTAATTCTCGTATGGGTTATCATAATAATGCGGGTTTCGCGTAATGGGCCATGTCCAGACCCCCAGATACTGAAACAGAGTATAAGAGCATTTTAAAAACTATGTTATGGCCTCGTTCAACTACGGCGTATTTCTTGTGTTTCGTAACCTGCTGCCTGGGCGCGTGGTTGGAGGGTGTGTCACCAGTTGGCCCGACCGACTTCTTCTCTGTCCATCGGTTGTTTCGGTTTCTGTGTGGGTGGTTGGAAAGTGTCGTCAGTAGCCTAGGTTCAACTCATATACTGTTCTCTCTGTTGTTTCTCTGTTCTTCGGTTGTTTCGGTTTCTGTGTGGGTGGTTGGAGAGTGTCGCCAATAGGTCCAACTTATTTACTGTCTCTCTTTTGTTTCGGTCTGTCTGTATGGGTGATTGGTACATGTACTTGAATTGGAGGGTGTCACTGGTTGGTCAAACTTCTTTACAACTGCCCCTCTGTTGTTTTGGTCTGTCTGTGGGTGGTTGGAAGGTGTCCCTGGTTTAGGTCCAACTTCTTTACTACTGCCCCTCTGTGGGTGGTTGGAGGGTGTCACTGGTAGGTCCAACTTCTTTACTACTGCCCCTCTGTTGTTTCTGTCTGTCTTTGTGGGTGGTTGGAGGGTGTCAATGGCAGGATAGGTCAAACCTCTTTACTACTGCCTCTCTTTTGTTTTGGTCTGTCTGTGGGTGCTAAGAGAGTCTCACCAGTCCCTCTGTTGTTTCGGTCTGTCTGTGGGTGGTTGGAGGGTGTCACTAGTAGGGTAGGTCAAAGCTCTTTACTACTGCCCCCGTGTTGTTTTTGGTCTGTCTGTGGGTGCTAAGAGGGTGTCACCAGTAGGTCCAACTCATCTACTGTCCCTCTGTTGTTTCGAGCTGTCTTTGTGGGTGTTTAAGGGTGTCATCGGTAGGTCCAACTCTTTAACTTTACTACTTGACTTCCTCTCTGTTGTTTTGGCCTGTCTGTGGATGTTGAGAGGGTGTCGTGGGAAGTTGGCGGGTGCTCTGGTGTGGTTTGTTTCTTCTTTCCTATCAAACATCTATCGTCTTTATCTCCCCTTCTTCTTCTTATGTTTTTGTTTAAACTCTTTTGTAACACCTCTAATCTTCGACACGTATGACCTTATTGTGTTGCAAATACCGTAAAACTCTTACTAAAACTAAACTGAGAGGGTGTCACTGGTAGGTCAAACTCCTTTAGTATTGCTGCTGTGTTGTTTTTCTCTGTGTGGGTGTTTGGAGAGTGTCACCAGTAGGTCCGACCTGTAATAATTACTGTCCCTCTGTTGTTTCGGTCTGTCTGTATGGGTGATTGGTTATTGGATTGGAGGGTGTCACTGGTTGGTCCAACTTCTGTACAACTGTCCATCAGTTGTTTCGGTCTCTGTGGGTGTTTGGGGAGTGTCACGGGTAGGTGGAACGTCTTTACTACTGCCCCTGTGTTGTTTCGGTCTGTCTGTGGGTGGTTGGAAGGTGTTTCCCCCTCTGTTGTTTCAGTCTCTCTGTGTGGGTGTTGAGAGGGGGTCACTAGTAGGTTCTACGTTGTTGGGGGCTTTTTTGCCCTCCTACTGTCGTTTCAGTCTTTCTGTGTAGTTGGTTGGAGGGTGCCCCAAGCAGGTTTTACATCGACTTGTCAGAACATATGGGATTTGTGTGGTGTATTTCGGAGAACCGCTTATGCATGTTCACATCTCTCTGGGGTGATTCGCTCCTTTTTTCTTTTCTTTTTTTTTTCTTTTTTTTTCTTTTTTTTTTCTTTTTTTTTCTGTCAAACATATGTGAGGCGTGCTGACAAAATGAGTTACTTCTCGCAGTCCACAAATGGAGATATTGACCAAAAATTGACACTATAGGGTCAAATTTTTAAATTTTCTATAGATGCCATATTCTTTAAGTATAACACTCCTTTTATGTCATACCTATAAATTGTAAAAACTTCACCTATAAGTGTGATGTGTCTATTTCCTTAAGGCCTGAATCCGAGAAGTAACTCATTTTGTCAGCACGCTTCACATATGTCCTCCTTATCTCTCCTTGTTCTTTTTGTATGCTACTCTCTTGTAACTCCCTTAAACTTATATGATCTGATTGTGTTGCTAGTGTCCTAAAACTCGTACTTAAACTCAAACTCTTTCTAAAACTAGACTGAAACCGTAACCACTCACAACTGGATGGTTAGCGGGTGCTCTGGTGTGGTTTGCTTCTTCTTTCCTATCAAACATCTATCGTCCTTACGTCCCCTTCTTCTTTTTTTAAAATGTTTGTTACTCTCTTGTAACACATCCAATCATCTGGCGCTCATATGACCCTAGATGCAGTTGCGAGCGCCGTAAAACATGTACTAACTACTAAGACTAAACTAAACACGCAAACTCTTACTAAAACGGGACTGAAACTAGAACAACTCACACCAACCCCCCCGATTTTTTTTTTTCACTCCAATCTGTAGGCCTTGTGGTTTGGAGGGAGCACAACACGACGACAAAGATGAGTCACGTGTCCCGCTGACTCACTCCGAACCCCTGCTCCCTCGCCACCTTTGTTTTCTCCTATTGTGTCCGCTAGCCCTATCATCCCCAGCGTAGCATCCTTGTAGATTATGGTTGGCGTAGGTTGTAAAAAGGGTGTGCATCCACATATCCATCCATTCTTTGTAAACATGTACACTCACATTATATATATATATACATGACCCCATACATGGACTTACTCATAAACACACACTCATTAGGATTATACAGATTCTTCGCTTTGCGTGAACCTCATGTCTACTATAAGCTGAACAGTTGATGACCTTGGGGTGGGAACTGCTGAAATTTGGGCGGGGGGTGGGGTAGGGTAGTAGCCTAATGTTTTAATGTTCCTGGGACGGGCACGCTTCCCTATATCTGCTATGAAAGCTTCTTTTTCTCCTTCTTCCAGTCTGCTGTTTTCGAGTCTGGAGCATGCCTCCAAGTCTTGAGAATACCCCAATAAGTGTGATGTAAACAAACACTTTGCCTGCCAAGCTTCATGGCTGCCGGACTTCCGTGTTGTAGCACATCTCTCTGTTTCTCCGCCCCATAGCAACCTCAGCAAGCGATGTTCTGTGAGACACAGTGTCTGAATGTGGTGAACCGTGGCCCCCCCGACTCAACTCTCGCCCTGGCGGTGCCAGTTTCCGATCAATACTTTCTTATCGATGAGAGAGAAGCAGCGAGGTCGGTGGGAGAAGAGAGAGAGAGGGAGAGAGAGAGAGAGAGAGAGAGAGAGAGAGAGAGAGAGAGAGAGAGGGGGGAGAGAGAAGAGGAGGAAAAATAGGATTTTATGGTTTTTCGGGGGGGGGGTGAGAAAACAAAGATAAAGATGGGGGCCCGGTCCTATGTAAAAAATTTTTTTCTTCTCTGTCTCTCTCTCTCTCTCTCTCTCTCTCTCTCTCTCTCTCTCTCTCTCTCTCTCTCTCTCTCTCTCTCTCTCTCTCTCTCCGTGTGTGTGTGAGATCCCCGATATTGTTTTTTCTCTGCTGTTTTTCTGCGCGCGCGCGTGTGTCGTGTAGAACAAGATGGCGGCTGCTGCTACTGCTCCAGTAATGGCGGACAGTGGGAGTGGAGACACAGATTCTGTTGTTGTTGTTGTTGCTGTTGTTATTACTGCTGCTGGGATGTTTGCTGTTTGTGTTCTCTGAGTGAGGAGTGTGAGGGAGCACACGGAAGCCTTACGTGGAGGATCGCTGACACCCCGCGCTCCTGTTGTCCCCTCTCCGTCTGGATGTGTGTGTGTGTGGTTCGAGTCCACAGAATGTTTTAGCTAAAGTAAGGTGTGTACGACAATGTGTTGTGTGTTGTTCGTCCTTCGCATATGAAGATGGCCATGACTTCACAAATTGGCCCGTTGACGGTGACTGTGGGTCCGCCGGAGATGGCTGATTAGTCCTATCCCTATCCGGGCTCGGAAGGTTCGCCCACATTGTGGGCACGGGTAGTCTGCTGTTGGACTTGTGGTGGAGGCAGGTACGACAATACTACAATACTGACTACCACAACGGACGTCTCCCCATCAGCTTGTAGGCCTACTGTTAGTGGTGGTTCTATCCTCCGATATGTCCATGCTTCCGAGTCCCCGTGCGTGGGTTGTCGGCAGGTGATCTTCTGTGGTTTGCTCCTTCTTTCCTATCAAACATCTATCGTGTTCTTATCTCTCCTCCTTCTTTTTTGTGTATGTTACTCTCTTGTAACACGTCTATTTTTCGGCACTTATATGACCTTATTGCGTTGCAAGTACCGTAAAACTCTGACTAAAACTTAAGTCCCCGTGCTTGAACAAGGGCGTGTCCAACGACCCTGACACCGCGGCTCCTCCAGTGTGCTCTACGTATTATTGTTGTTGTTGTTATTATTGTTAGTGTCTTTTCTTGTAGCCTTGTCGGTGGCTATCAGTGTGTCAGAGGCTATCTGTGTGTCAGGGGCTGCCAATGTGTCGGAGGCTACCATTGTGTCAGAGGCTACCAGTGAGTCTCCATTGCACGCTTGGTGCCAATGGCTTCCAGTCACTTACTCAGAGTATGCAATGAGTCAGTAACTACCCAGTATGTCAATGGCTACCTGTGTGTTAGTTTTGGAAGCTACCAGTGTGTCTGAGGGTGTGCAGAATCAGTGGCTACCTCTCGAGTCTGAGGGTATGAAGTATGTCAGGGGCTACCAGTGTGTCTGATGGAACGCTGGGTTCCAATGGCTACCAGTAACTCAGAGAGTATTGAGTGAGTCAGTAACTACGCTGTGTGTCAATGGCTACCTGTGTGTTAGTTTTAGAAGCTACCAGTGTGTCTGAGGGTATGCAGTGTGTCAGTGGCTACTTGTGTGTCAAGGGGTAACCGTGTGTCTCAGGGTACTCCGTGTGTCAGTGACGACACAGTGTGTCGGGGGCTACCTGTGTCTCAGTAACTACGCAGTGTATGGACAGAGACTGTCTGTGTGTCAGAAGCTTCTGGTGTATCTGAGGGCATGCAGAATCAGTTGCTACCTCTTGAGTCTGAGGGTATGTTGTATGTCAGAGGCTCTCTTCTGTCAGTAAATACAGGTGCCAATGGCTACTAGTGTGTCTGGTGCTGCCAGTTGGTAGAAGCTGTTGGTGTGTCAGGGACTGTCAGTTATTGGAGGCTTCCCAGTGTGTTAGTGGCTGCCATTATGTGTCAGCTTACCAATCGTCACCTTAGAATTACAAAGAGACCACCCGGTTTCTCTCTCTCTCTCTCTCTCTCTCT
>NW_004797572.1:715342-722842 GCF_000002075.1 Aplysia californica | reverse complement strand
TGTGTGTGTGTGATTGTGTGTGTGTGTGTGTGTGTGTGTGTGTGTGTGTGGAAGGGGGGGGGGGGGGTAGCGTATATTTTTATCACCAACGGCACTACACTATGTCACAAGTGAGTTCAATGTCCAATTGTCGTTTCTTCGCGCTTTCCAAGTAGTCTGACGTCGCAACCGATTTTTTATGAAATCCATAGCTCGCAACGCCTTTCCGGGTGTGGTTTCCATACAGGGGCATTCCTGACGTGCTATTTATAGAGCTCGCTGACGGAATACACCAGCCTATCAGAGAGCGAGAAATAACCAGGGCGCTGTCGCGTCGGCAACGATTACAGAGCGAGATAAGCCGTGTGAAACGCAGTACACTTGTACTGTGCGAAAACACGTTTGTTCCGTCCGATACCGAAATAGACGTGCACGGAGCCCGGGCGGTTATTTTAGGTTTTAGTTCTCACCCAGTGGTTATATAGGCCTGTGCGAGCTGTTCCCAATTCATATCTCTTGGACTTTTCAAAAACATCACTCGGTATTAGCGAGAGCAGTATCTGAAATTGACATCTTCTTGGGTTTTTGGGTTTTTTTGTTTTAGTTGTGTGTTTTTTTAAGTTGTAAATTTTATTCTTTTAGTTTTCTAAATTAATGAACAAATAAGAGATGTTCTGAAGGGTATCATTATTGTAATTGGTGTTCGGTTTTGAGAAAAGTAATGTGTTCGCAAGATATGGGAAGTTGCCGAAGGGGCGCCCCCCAGCCTTCCTTGCGGCGCTTGAAGCGAAAACTGAGGCACTATGAGCTCATTCTTAGCCTATGCGTGGACCATACATGTAGCCACAACACGAAGGTAACTACCTACATGTACTCACGACACGAATTGGTGTTTTTGTCGTGTGGGGATGCTGCTACTACTACTACTGCTGCTGCTGCTACTACTACCACTGCCACTATTACTACTACAACTGCTGCTGCTGCTACTACCACTACCTCTACCACTACTACTACTACTACTATTGAGGGTGCTCCATGCCCTGTTCTACTGAGCATGTCGCGACGAGTGAATTATGGGGGGGGGGAGCAGTATGGGCTGTGGTGTGTGTATGTGGGGGGGGGGGGGGGCTACATTCCACCCTCCACTTTACGATTTATGTAGGGAGGGGGGCTGAAGGGACCATGGTTTGTGTGTTGGGGGGGGGGGGGGCGATGACATTTCATTACAGAGAGAGTGAGTGTGTGTGACAGAGAGTCTGAGAGACTGAGAGAGAGAAAGAGGGGTTGTTTTTTTTACCTCTGTTCCTCCCTATCTTGTCTATTGGTCAAGTTCTTTTCGTCTGTGTCTTCTTCGCCAGCTTGTAAATAAGTTTCGTCTTATCTTCTTTCTGCAGGAACCCTCAGACAGTGAGGTGGATGACAAGATGGGTAACTCACACAGCAAGAAGTCCACGCCCTCCGTCTACTATGCACCAGGCTATGGTGTGACCTTGGGCTCCAGGCCACCTTCCCTCGACCTAGACAATGATGTTGACCTCCGTGAGGAAGGAATCCGGCTGCGTCCGCACCTGGCCCGCCCCCGATACAAGTCCCCCTCCCCGGCATCGGACAGAGACTCTGCCATCGGCGGGGTCACAGGCTCAGAGATGTCGCAGAGCCAGTACAGCGAGGTCAGTGCCAACAGAGATTCCTTCTACTCCTCCTGTACGGCAGAGAGCGGTTTTGACGACTTGATGGCCTGTTTTGAAGACGTACGTGCCCAGCGAAAGTGGAGTAACTCCGCCAAGGAAAACTTCCCCCCGGGCTCGTTGAGAGAGCGGAATTTGAACCTGCTGTACCGTGCCCACCACGGCTACGATCCCGGGCTCAACAACTTGGGTCGAAGCGTCAAGCCGGGGCTGGACACGCTGTCTGACGTGAGCAGCGAGCGCAGCGGGATTGTGTCGAGCCGCAGTCAGCACAGCAGTTGTGCCGGGGACAGCCAGAGGTCGGGACGAGTGACCCGGACCAACGTTGACCCCCTGGAGGACCGCTTTGCCCTGCAGCGACACCCAAGCTCAGACGCAGGAACCACGTCGGGTCAAAGCTTGAGTGGCAGACAGGACATGGGTGTTTGTGGAGGGTCAGCCTTCACTGGCGATGGTGTTGTTGGAATGTCGGAGCCTGCGTCCACCCCGCATCTCTTGTCCGCTCAGTCGTCTCCTTACGGGCGTCGCGTCCATCCTTGTAGCAGGGGTCGCGGTCACTCACCTGCCACGGGCCAGCAACATTTCTCCCCCATCAGACGACCAGATGGCTCATGTCTGGACCAGCAGCTAGACTACGACCCGTCGCTGGACGCGTCTGAGTCTATACGAAGCTTCAACTCTAGTGGAGACGGCATTGACTGGGATGTGGAGCTGGAAGATTCCGGAGAGCGAATGTCCACTCTGCCCGAGTTCCAGCAGTCTCTGTCTGATGTTCAATTTCAGCAGTCCCTCATGCAGAGGATCCATGAATGGTCGACGTTTGCCGAGGAGTACAACAAATCGAGGTCACCTACCCCCCACTGCTCCCCCATACGCTTTGTGCGGAGAAGTCGAAGTCTCGACAGGCATCTCGGAGATTCCTCTGCAGTTTTAGTTTCCGACCACGATATCGCGGGCTCCAAACCCACCGAGATGGAGCCCACGACAGAGAAAAACTTGGAGTGTTTGGAGTACGAACTGCAGGACATTCAGGGGGAGTTTGAGTCCATTACCTCCAAACTCCACGAACTTATAGAGCAAGGAAATGCCAAAAAGGCCTCACCAAAGTCTTCCCAAGCCCCCGCTACACACACTCAAAGTGATGCACACTGTGCTGCCTCTGGCAGTCCCGCGGCCCCACACAGCACGCCCCGCCCCTCACACACTTGGCCCCGCCCACAACACAGCGCGGGCCGCCCAACCATTAACTCCACCCCCCATATTCGCAAGATGCGGACTAGATGGGAGCGAGTCCCAAGCTCTGGGTGTTCAGATTCATCCCGCAGCTCCCGTGCTAGCAGTGTGGAGTATGCCTGGGATCTGGCGGACTACGCTAACAACTCCACCGTCTCCACAACTGGGGACCAGTCTCACCTCGAACCACAGGTAGAGGCGCAGAGTTCCTGGCAACACGGTGAGTACAAAAATATAGCTACTGGTACTTTATATGTAAATATATATCACACTCACGGTAGTGGGTGGTTGACGGGTGTTATGATGTGGTTTGTCCCTTCTTTCCAATCAAAAACCTATCATCCTTATCTCCCCTTCTTTTTTTTATGTTTGTTACTCTCTTGTAACACTTCTAATCTTCTGGCACTCATATGCAGTTGTGAGTGCCGTAAAACGTCTACTAAAACTAAAACTAGCACTCACGGTATACAATTTGTGGCAAGCATCGATTGGATGATGATGCCTTTGAATCAGATAGTTTTCATAACTTCACATCAGGAATTGTATACCTGTTTACTAAACACCAAGAAAAATCAAAATGATGGAGCAAAGAAACGAACAACAAATGTTTGTATTGACTGATTTGCTCAGAATTAAATTCCTGATAATTCCTAATAATATGTCTGTATGGTTGAGGAAGCTCCCATGTTTGTACTTTTTGTGACATGTTCATGTATCCTCAGTGTATGTTTATAGAAGTTCCATTGGGTTCCGTGTGTATTGTCTTATGTTTGTAAAAGTTATTTATGTTTGTTTTTCGTACTTGTTATCTCTATGTTTGAAGAAGTTACATCATGTGTTTTTTGTTCACAAGTGTTATCTGGGTATTTGAAGAAGCTCCTTGTGCTTTTCTTGTTCATGTATTCTCCTTTGAAGAAGTTTTGGGGGTGGTTGGCTGGTGCTCTGTTGTAGTTTGCTCCATCTTTCTTGTATTGTCCTTTTCTCTCTTCTTTCTTTTTTTTTTGTTTTGTTTTTGTTACTCTCTTAAAACATCTTAACCGTCAGCACTTATATGACCTTATTGTGTTTCTTACTAAAACAGAAACAGAAGAAGTTCTTTGCGGGTTTTTTCTTTATAATCCTTGTGCGTCTGAGGAAGTTCTATATGTGTGAGCGAGTGGTCGGAGGGCGCCTCTGTGGTAGGTCCTACTTCTTTACTTTCTCAATGTTGTGTCTGTCTGTCTGTCTGTCTGTCTTACTTTTTCCCAGCACTCATCATCATCGTTGCGTTTCTCACCCTGGATCAGGATGGATATATGCAACGAACAATCATTTTCCACCTTTCCCTGTCCTGGGCTAGCCGCTTGATGTTATTCCGTGTCTTCCCACTTTTCTGTACATCAGTTTCTGTGACTTTTCTCTAGGTTCGCCGTTTTCCCTGCACTAAAGGACCATTAGTGTGTTGTTGTGCTTCTATTTACTTTTACTTAAACTCAAAATCCGTGGGTGGTTGGCGGGTGCTCTGGTGTGGTTTGCTCCTTCTTTCCTATCAAAAATCTATCTCTTCTTTAGAAATCTCCCCTCCTTTTATTTTGTGTATGTTACTCTCTAGTAACACCTCTAATCTTCGGCACTTATATGACCTAATTGTGTTGCAAGTGCCGTAAAACTCTTACTAAATCTAAACTTAAAAACTCAAAATCCATGTGTGTTTTTCTTGTGTGTGCATTTCAGGTCCTGAGGTGACCAACATTGGTCTTCCAGTTGTGATTTCCGATTACTCAGAGGGGGAGTGGAAGGGCAGCACAGACAGAGCCAAAGTCATCCGAGAGGTGGGTTCACTGTACACCATAGCTTGTGGGTGGTTAGTGGGTACACTAAGTCGTTTCTGTTTTTAAATTAATAAGATGAATATTTGGAGTGATTTTCCTTTTGTCAGAACACAACATTATATGTTACTGTTGTACGTATTGTAAAGCGCTCTGAGCCTGTGTACTTTAATCGGGGTTGAGCTCTATGTATATGTCATTTATTATTATTACTATTATTACACCATAGCGTGTGTGTGGTCCGAGGGATGCTCTGGTGTGGTTTGCTCTTTCTTTCCAATCAAAACATTATATATATTGTCTAAATTATCTTTCCACCTTCTTTTCTTTTAATGTTGCTCTCTAGTTAAGCCTCTAATAATCTTCAGCACTTTTATGACCTTTTTCTGTGTTGCAAGTGTTGCTGTGGTTGTGATTTTAAGTTTTGCTGAGTTTTGCTGTTCAGTCAATGACCTTATTGTGTTGCAAGTGCCGTGAAACACTTACTAAAACAAACAGTTACTGACATTCTTTAGTGTTACTCAAACATGATGTTATAACTCGATAGCTATTGTCACTCCCCAATGAGACTTATTTTTAAGTGTGTGTGTGGCTATTGACACTCCCCAGTGAGACTTATAATATATAACTCTACGTGCAGCTATTGACACTCCCCAGTGAGACTTATAATAATAATATATAACTCTACGTGCAGCTATTGACACTCCCTAGTGAGACTTATAATATATTACTCTACGTGCGGCTATTGACACTCCCTAGTGAGACTTTATATATAACTCTACGTGCGGCTATTGACACTCCCCAGGGTTACAGCAAAATCCCCTCCTTGCTGTCATGCCACCGTATGAGCGTGGTGAGGGGAGACAACTACTGCGGCCTGCGGTCGAC
Source organism: Aplysia californica (assembly GCF_000002075.1). Taxonomy (NCBI): domain Eukaryota; kingdom Metazoa; phylum Mollusca; class Gastropoda; order Aplysiida; family Aplysiidae; genus Aplysia; species Aplysia californica. The sequence goes on along the minus strand of NW_004797572.1, from coordinate 717,246 downwards.
ACTGTTCCAGGTCTTGGTCAGCGGCCATCGAGTGACCAACCACTGGACGGGCATCATCCCGGTCATGGACAGTCTCCATGACATGTACCAGAGCGATAGCAACTGCCTGGCCCACTGGACGTTTGCCAACCGGCTGCCCGGGCACTGTGCAGACCGCCTCTCCTCACTCTCCAAGTGTGCCCTGTCTCTCTACGCCACGGTAAGTGAAAAGTGGGAAAAAAATATGTGGCCAGCACAGGCCTTAGTGTCCATTAGAGGGGCTATTTGTCCTTTAGAGGGTTTTTGTACTATGTCTATTAGAGAGGTCATGTGTCTTTTAGCGGGACTTTTCTCTTAAACAATGGATGGCCATCTTAGACAATTTCAACTGTACATCTGTTGGTTTTTTTGTGTATCTTAATATTTATCTATGTTTTATCATATTGTTTGTTTTTGTGTATCTGTACGTCATTTATTTATGTACGTCTGCTTATCTTGTCTTAATTAGTTGGGGGGGGGGGGGGGGTTGGTCATTTTATGTATCTGTATAAATTGTTTGTTTTTGTGTGTATGTATGTCATAACTTTTTGTGCATCTGCTTATCTTGTCTTATATAGTTGTTTGTTTTTTTTGTCATTCTATGTATCTGTATAAATTGTTTGTTTTTATGCATCTGCTTATCTTGTCTTATATAATTTTATTTTTTGGGGGTCATTTTATGTATATGTGTAAATTGTTTTTGTGCCTCTGTATATATATCTTGTTTTGTGCATCTGCTTATCTTGTCTTATATAGTTTCGTTTAATTTGTCATTTTTTTTGTATTTGTGTAAATTGTTTGTTTTTGTGCATCTGTATATATATCTTGTTTTGTTGTGCCCCTCACAGATCGAGGAGGTGTGCAATCTGAGCTCCTGGGAAGAGAGGGAGAAACGAACCCTGGGCCTCTTCAACTCGAGCTCGACCTTTGACCTGGAGCTGATGGAGGGCCTGAAGCTGATGATGTTTCTGAAGCTGGTGGAGATGAAGAAGCTGCTGGACATTGGGGAGGACGTTCCAGTGTTCGGACATCTGCTCTTTGCCCGCGACTCCTCGGAGACCGTGGAGGCGTTTTTGAAGAATCATCTCAACCGTGTGGGCGACACAGGAGGCCTTGAGCAGGTAGATCTCGTTCTTGTTCAGCTGAGGGTTCCACTGTCATTGTTTTTTTCTGGAGGGCGATTAGCGGGTGGTGTGGTGTGGTTTGCTCCTTCTTTCCTGTTAATCATCTATCGTCTTTATCTCCCTTCCTTCTTTTTTTTTGTGGTGTTTTTGTTACTGTTATTGCCTCTTTCTCTCCTGTCCTGAATGCGTGGTTATTACTTTGCTCTCCCTCTGTTATATGGTGTTAATGGAATATGTTCTCATGATTATCACGTATCAAATAAAAGTACTTTTGCTATCAGCCACTGAATTAGAATGAGGTCGCCTTCAGAGGTTTTGATTACTTGATTCTGATTCGGCGTATTTGCAATGAATGTTGTGTCTTTTAATTTTCTTTTTTTTTTTAATTTTGCTGTCTGTTTTTCAGGTGGAGATGTGCCTTCTTGGTTACTGTCTTGGAGTTCGAATCCGCGTTCTGCGTCTGTCCCAGTGTGGACAACAGGACTTTGACTGTGTGTTCCCGGAGGACGTCCCTTCAGACTGGCCCGAGGTCCAGTTGATAGCGGAGGATGACCGCCACTACAACGTACCCTTGCCTTAAGTTTTGTCACCGCTTCTACTGTTGGAAGCTGTCGTCAGTGTGTTTGATGGCCACAGAGTGCAAGCAGGGACTGTAGTGTTGTCCCATATGTCTGTTTGGTTCTCCCCCCATCTTGTATAGTTGTAGAGCACGTAACCGTATACCTACAATAGCCCTGCCTTGTTTCTACTGCTGCCCCCACA
>NW_004797572.1:701256-715242 GCF_000002075.1 Aplysia californica | reverse complement strand
CCAACCTTGGTGAGGGTTTTCCAATGTCTGTGGTCACGTCAACAGTCACTTTTTCTACATGAACAATCTCTTGTTCTCAGGGTCCTTCTTTTTTCTTTTTGTGATTTTTTTTTTTTTTTTAAACAAATGAAAGAGAGACCTTCAAGTTTCCTATGCAGTTAGCCAGACAGAGTCACCGATGTGTTCAGACAGAGAGCTGGCTGAACGTTTTTTCCTTCTGTTGTTTTTAATCGCTTGAGAACATTGCGGACATGTGGAAGGGTCATTCAGCTTGCTTTGCTATATATATATGTGTTGAACAACGTCAATACCACATCGCTTTAGTATTGTCAAAGAGTCTACATAACAAGAGGGTCCACTCCTCTCTTTGAGCCAATTAAAAAAGTGTCCTCAAAGTTCGGTGGCGCCCTCTACGCAAAAGCGCACCGTTTGCGAACAGAGTTGCCCTACTTGTGTTAAGAAAATCAAAGTGAAACTAACAAGTTTTTGAATAAATAAGAATTCAAGTTTCGGAAGAACACTTTTTTGAAATGGTTACGCTGACAAAAAACCTCTTCCGGAAGAAGGGGCGACTGTTTTCTTCGTTTAATTTGACTTTAAAATGAGAGGCGAGAGGTCATTAACATTTTTAAAAACTAAAACTCCGCCCTGAACGAACTGGAACAGCTGATGAACAGCAGTCGATCTACGCACGCAAGAAGGTGCTATTCCTATTTTTCTTCTGGAGAAATGAAAGAGAGCTTCAAAACAGACTGCAGCGCCATCTGAAGCAAAGAGCGGACTTCGGGGGGACACTTTTTTGGCTGAGTGGACCATCTTGTTATGTACTGTCTTTGGTATTGTGAAAATTAGATTCATTTTTTAATGTTTTTACGGTTTCTTGTTTGAAATTGTTTCCCTCTCACAGTTTTAGCCTCTGCATGAAACACGTTCTAAAATCGCTTTTTTTTCTTTTTTTTTTTTTCTTTTTTTCTGTTCTTCAGTTTTATCCGTAATTTTGACATCGACAAAAAGAAAACTTCTGAACACTGTTGTACACGTAACTCTTTATTTTTAGGGGAAGCACTCGTGATGCTAGTATCAGTGGGATACTGTTGATTTTGAGGTGCTAAATGTGTTCAGACATTGAAATTGTCCTGCTCCTGATATTCAAGTTTATTTATTTCAATGTTCTGTTTTTACATCGTGGCATAGAAAGTGTTGTCTATTTTTTTATGTCCACATTTTTTTGCCTCTCCGTTTGCTTTGGTTTGGAGCATAGTTTGACAGATCGGACTGGAGTATGATAGTAATTGTACACTTGGGGTGTTGAGTTTTCACCATTTGTTCACTTGCGGAGATTTTTTGTTTGCCAATTTGACACTTCAAAAGCACCAAACACTCCACAGATTAAAACAGAAAGCTTTGATTCCGTTCCCACAAGCTTTTTTGTTGTAATTTTTAAGATGTGCCATTGTGTTCTTTTCCTTGGTTTTAATGTAAAGAACAGTGATGGGCATTATTGTTACAAAGAACATTTATGAGTGTTGCGCAAAGAACATTGCTGAGCATGGTTGTAAAAAATTATGCTGAGCAATGTTACAAAGAACATAAATGAACATTGTCACAAAGGACATTAATGATAGTTATCACCAGGAATCTTGATGATTGCTGTCACTAAGAACGTTAATGGTAGTTATCTCCAGGAATCTTGATGATTGCTGTCACTAAGAACGTTAATGATAGTTATCACCAGGAATCTTGATGATTGCTGTCACAAAGAACGTTAATGATAGTTATCTCCAGGAATCTTGATGATTGCTGTCACAAAGAACGTTAATGATAGTTATCTCCAGGAATCTTGATGATTGCTGTCACAATGGACATTAATGATAGTTATCTCCAGGAATCTTGATGATTGCTGTCACTAAGAACGTTAATGATAGTTATCACCAGGAATCTCGATGATTGCTGTCGCAAAGAACGTTAATGATAGTTATCTCCAGGAATCTTGATGATTGCTGTTGCAAAGAACGTTAATGATAGTTATCACCAGGAATCTTGATGATTGCTGTCACAATGAACGTTGATGAGAATTGTCACAACGTGCAATGATGAATATTGTCACCGAGATTCCACTGTAAGGGGATCTGCTGTTGAAATTTATTATATCTTCTTTGTTACCGGTGTTTTATTTTGAAAAACAACTGTACAGTATTTATTCTGTAGGGGGCCGCCAGATTAGAAAAAAACTCCATCAAAATATTCTATTTTTGGCTGCTGTGGTAACCAGGGACTGCCTAAGGCAGAGTTAGTCCTCATTGAAAAGAGTCCACTTAAGTCTTGAACTGTGTAAGTACAAAATGAGGCGGGCCTTTATTTGAAAAAAAATATTTCAGTAAAAATTTTATTAGCTTGGAAAGAAACTTTACTGCTTCAGCACAGCTCAAAATTGTACCTTTTTTAGCAAAAAGAAATGTTATTTGTAAGGGTTTCTATTATTGTAAAAGCAGTTGAAACTGTGATTATTTGGAAAGATGAATTTTGTAGCTTCACAACTAAGGGAGCTGAAGGTGTGATTGAAGTTTGTAAATGACAAATTGTCAAATGTGATGTTAACACCACAAAACTTGTTCAGATCAGCCTAATACTAATAGAGTTTACAGTCTCGTAAGGTCATTTTATGCTATGAATGGCTTGTATGAGAAAGATCAATGAATTACGATGCAAAATTTGTCGTGAAATGAACTGAAATGATTAGATTTTTATCACGTACACCCTCAACTGTTGATCCCCTTATGGCGGGCCTTTTGTTCAATGTTGTAATGGCTTTGTTTCGTTGTTTTCTTTGGATGTGTCTCAATGAAGATCTGAAATATTCCATCTCAAGATCCGAAGTGAATTTTGGTTATCCTTGTTAGCCAAGCCCTTTCAGTGTCCTTGGAGAATTTTTCGTCCATTTTTCGCACAAAACCAAGGTCGCAGAATGTGTACAGTTGCCTGCACTGCCTGCTTTTTGCACAGTGTCACGTCCTAGGTACTGTCACAATGACTTCACTGCCTGACTTATTGCTTGGAACAATTTTGTTCTGGGTTTGTTTGTTTGGGGGGGGGGGGGGGGGGGGTTGTGTGTGTGTTTATGAATTGAATGTTTTTCATAAGCTAGAATCTCCCACAGTCTTTGGTCTCCAATGTTGTTACCACAGAGAAGGACAGAATTAGAAAATGGTTGTAGTCTGTTATTTCTCATATATTTCTGTGCTCCACATTTTATTCCCCTGTTCATCATGCTGTCTACCAGGAAAAAATATGTTCTTCAATGCCGCATTTTGTATTAACAGAGAGAAGTTCTAATGTTCTCCCTGCGTACAAATCCTCTCTAGATTCACAGTTTTGTTATGAATGTGCTATTTGTATCCACCCTTGTTACAACCTAGTTGGGGGGGGGGGAGGGGTATGGGACAGCGCTTGAAAATTAACATTTTTTGTACCTTTCCGCTATGTTTTCCTCTTTTGACCATTCATCCGTCCATCAAACCCCCTTTTTTCCATGCAATCTTTCCTGTATCTTTCTTGACACTGTGACTGATTCATCACCGCAGCCACCTGGCTTCATCTACGCAGCAAATGTGAACGTTTCCACTTTGTCTTATTTGTAAAAGTCTGGCTACTCTCCTCAGACTCAGACCTATCCCATAAATATGCCTGTGTGAAACTGGGGTTTTTTTGTCTATGGAATCTTGTTTCAGCTCTGTGTTGGACCAGTTCACATAGTAAGTGGAAAGAACAGTATGGGGAAACACCTCTGTTGTACATGTACGGTATGGAAAGGTGAAAATGGCGAACCAGTATAATATTACATTTACCTGATGGGAAGAAAAGTCAGAATGGTGAACCAGTTCATCATATGGTGGTACATTTACATGGAGAGGTCGAAATTGTGAAACCAGTCCACGTTGTCTCCTTTGTTTGCCTGTCAGCTGCAAAGGATATGCTGGTACTGTGGAACTTGCTTTCTATTTTTAATTGATGTTGAACTTTTTGTTTTAATAATGATACTCTTAGTCTTAGAATCTTGAAACCAGCAGAGTCACAGTATGTCAGTTGGTGCCACAGTATGTTGGTCTTCTGCTGTGTCACAGAATGTCAGTCCTGTTGTGTCTCAGTGTGTCAGTCCTGTGTCACAGTGTGTCAGTCCTGTGTCTCAGTGTGTCAGTCCTGTGTCTCAGTGTGTCAGTCCTGTGTCACAGTGTGTCAGTCTGTGTCTCGATGTGTCAAACCAGTGTCACTGTTGGTCTGACTTGTGTCACAGAATGTCAAACCTGTGTCACTGTTGGTCTGACTTGTGTCAGGCTGTTTCAGATTTGCAACTTGTTAAACTGTCAGTGGGAACTTAATATCTCTGACATGTAAAACTTGAAATTACTGTCATCCGTTTTGATTTTTTTTGTCAATATCAATTTTGATATTGTTTTCAAAACCAAAATGTTAAATGGGAATTTGCTAATGTGTTCATTAATTATTGTGTCTGCTGAAGTCAGTGTTTGTTCTGAGCAATCCGATGTGTTCATTTGTGTCGGAAGCCAACCAACAAATGTTCCAATGTGTTCATGGCCGGTTGTTTTGTTGCTGCCAATGTGGTTTGCCCTACTTCTCTTATTCATGGTGTTGGGGAAGTCTCTACCATCAGTCGTTTTTACCTGAGGCTAGGACATTTGTCATTGATGTTGCTGCTGTTTTATATTTGGAGATGGGGCAAAGGGTTGGAGTGTTGCTTGTTCCTTTTTAAGTGGGTCCAGGAGCGTTTTGTGGTACAGAGGACCTCCAGAGTTCTTCATGTGTATGATATGATGACCACCATCTGTCGTGTGACCATCATTTGACCCTATCTAACGCCCTGTTTAAAAACCACATGTCCCCTTCAAGGCCGTTGCCTACCTACAGAACCCCAAACTAACCAAAAGCTGTGTCTATTTTCGTCCTGATCTTGTGTTCCGGTTGCAACTATTTGTGTCCATGTTTTTATGAGACAAAGGGTACCTATCTACCTACCAGTCAGCTGCTGCCTGTTCTTTCTATGAATGTTAAATGTCTGTTGAAAGAACACCTGTGGGGGATTGGGTGCGGGGGGGGGGGGGGGGGGGGGGGTTATATTATGTTTCCTTCGTTGTATCAACCGTTTTGATTGTAATCTAGTCAAAGTCATAGTGAGAATTGCCTGAAGCCTGTCCTGTAGTGCTGTCTGTTGAGCCAGTTTATGGGGCTCGCTGATGGTGCCAGTGGTAGGGAACCGGTGTCTGCGTTAGTAGCGGTTAGCCATTTTGTTATCCGCGCATGCAGAAGATGTGAGTTCGATTCTCGAGTGGGGAGAACACATTAATTTTATCGAGTATCTCAGTCTTTCTTCTGCAGGGATGTTGTATCCCTCTCAGCCCGGGTTGGCCCTGATTGGCAGGGTCGGAAGCCCGTCCCTTATATGATCTAAATTGTGTCGTCGTGGAGAAAGTTCTCTGGGACAGCAAACTTTTGTTATTAGGTACCCGCATACAGCTGTTGTGTCATGAAAGGAATGTGGCCGTTAACTTTGCTCTCAGTCTTGGAACTTGAAGAGAGAAGACTAGTGTTCCCCTGTATTTCACTGATTCTTCTCTTTAGCATTTCACGGTACTGGGCACATGAAAGATTATTATTATTATTATTATTACTATTGTTGTTTAGTCATGATGGAAAGGTAAAGAGATTGGAATTTAGATTTTGATTCTGAATTGAGTTTGTTTAGGTGACTGTTTATGGAACATAGATTTGATCCCTTATGCACATATTATGATATTTATTTGTATGGTATGTTCATACTCTCTGAGGTACATGTAGATAGTTAACCATTTGAAACAGTAGCAGTGAGATGGATTTTTAAACGATGAATAAATTCGCAGAGTTGCTCAGGCACTCTGCAACTGAACAAAACTTCACAGGTGTTGTGGCTTTCTTTACTCTACAACTCATGATAGTATCACTACGGGTTTTGTGCCTTATATTAAAAGTGTCTTTTTTCGCATGACATCACAGCCTCCTGAATGCAGCCCCACAAAGAGTGGAGACCCTGAAAATGCTTAGCAGGTCAAGTAAGTTGTAAATGGAGGGTTTAAGTTGACTTATCGCCATAATTGGTCACTTTTAAGCACAAGGGGGCTATCCTGAAAAATGCTGTTTTGAGAAAATCGAAGCTAAAATTTTTTCCCCTTGTTCAGTTTCTTTAAAAGACAAGAGAGTTTTCTCTATATCCAAATATACGCACCAATGAAACTAAACTTCTCCTATAGGTGTGGCAATGCCTACTTTTGGTGTAGGTCAAGATTTCTGGAAACTCCCGAAATATGGGTTAGCCTGGTTGTCCTTAAAAGCGACCAATTAGCCCTGGGCAATAATGTAAGGTCAGTTGGTTTGTAGCTCATAACACATTGGCGCGGTAAGGGCCACGTTTAGTCAAGAACGTAGTTGTTATTATGAGCCATATCATGGCATCATTTGTTTTATGGATGTGAGACATGGAACGCATCTCAGATTTGCATAAAGAGGATTCACATTTTTGGGGGGGCGAGTGTACTCAGTATCAGCATGAACAAAGTCACCAACGTGAAGTGTTCTGGAGAACAAAGAGCCCAGTCAGAGATGAAGCGGGAAGACGGTGGCGATAGATGGTTAGACGTACTCTCAGGAAGTCGGGCAGCTGTATAGCAAAGAAAATTCTGAAATGGAATCCACAGGATAGACGATCAAGGGGAAGGCCTCGTGGAATTTGTAGAAGAGTCACAAAAATGATGTACTCTGAAAAGCGGGAAGACATAAATAAATAATCTCAAGAGGCTTGTCCAGGATTGGGTTAGGTGGAAAGCGTTAAGAGTATAATATGGCCTGATCCATTGTGGGAAAGGCAGCGGTGATGGTGTCATGGAAGCCAGGCTGTAAACGTCCGTGTTTCTTGTCTCGAGTTACTTCCACCTTGCATGTTTGTTGGGAAGGGGGGAGGGGTTGGGGTGTATTTTCTTTCTTTTAAAAAAAAAAAAATTTTTATAAGTGTTTTACGGCGATCGCAATTGCATAAGGTCATATTGCGCGCAAGACACATTTTAAACATTTTAAGTTGGTAGGAAATTTTGAATTTTGCCCGGGTGGCAGCTGAAGCCAACTGTATAAATCGAATTTGGGCCACCAAGGGATCTTTAACGTACGCAACTTGCACTCGGGACCTCCGAGATTTTTCGTCCGTATGCGAGAAAGCTAAGTGTTGGATCTTACATACCATAAGATCAGGGGTGTGGTATGGAGCCAAGGAGCAGCAGTAGAAAGAGTCAGGAGCCAAGAGGATGGAGCAAAGGGGTCAGGGTAGATTTGGGCAGAAAGTGGAGACGAAAGCAGAAACACAATAATATTAAAGAGCAGGAAGGGAGGTGAAAGAAGAACATTTAAGAGAAGATAATTTTCTGTCGCTATACGGGTTCGATCCTGGGACCTACTGAATGAGATGCGAACACCGTAACCACTGGATCGTGTGTGTAATCTGTTCCTGTGTGTGTGTGTGTGTGTGTGTGTGTGTGTGTGTGTGTGTGTGTGTGTGTGTGTGTGTGTGTGTGTGTGTGTGTGTGTGCGCGCGCGTGTGTGTGTGTGTGTGTGTGTGTGTGTGTGTGGTTGGCGGACGCTCCGGTGTGGCATAGATGACTCATTCACTTTCCTTTACCCTAAATATGAAAAACGTATCATACTAATCTCTCCTTCTTTTCTTTGTATATTACTCTCTATAGGGTAACACCTCTAATCTTCGACATCTTTGCGGCCTATTTGTATTGCAAGCGCCGTAAAACTCTTAACTTTAAAAAAACAACTAATAAATAAAAATTTAAAAAACAATTTAAAAAACTGAAACTAAAAGCTACAGATGTCCCTATTTCTTTTCCAAAGCTACCGGTACTACATGTAATACCATATATAGCTTAAATCTTTTTCCTGGATAAGCGTGACGTAGCGACCGCTGTTTTGAACAAACGCGAGAAAAAAGTGTAGAAGCTGATGAAAAAAAATCGGTCTCTGCCCAATCAGAATTCTTTCTTTTTTATTAACAGGTCTTTTTTAGCAACCCCCCCCCCCCCCCCTCCCAAAATAAATAAATAAATAAATAAATAAATAAATAAATAAATAAAATAAATAAAAATAAAATAAAATAAAATAAAATAAAATAAAATAAAATAACATAAAATAATAATAATAAAAAATCAACAAAACAATTTTAAACGACACCCCAGTAGAAAGATTGAGATACTCAAGTATCATACTCGATATAAAATAAATAATTTCCTCACACAGGAATCGAACTCTGGTCTCCTGCGTGCGACAGCGAAGCGCCTAGCTCAGCTACACCACAGACACCAATGCCTATTCAGAGAAACTCGGCACCGTAGTCATGGTTACTGACATCAACGTGCGTGATGCTTGTGGCAAGGCACCATGACAATGACATTGACAATGGTTTCAGATATCTCACCAGGAACATGAGAAAGGTCGGTAACAATCGGTAAGACAGAAGAAATTGTTGTCAATTAGAGCCGAACCTTTTCAAACGACCACCTCTATGTTGCTGTCCCCGTGATTTTATGCACCCCGCATAATTTAGCAAAATTTTGTCTTTTTTGTTGTTGCTTAATTTCTGATTATTTTCCTTTATCGTTCTTTGTTAAAATTAAAAGAATCGCATAATTTCACATTTTTTGGGCTCAGTTTGCATAACTTATGATTTTTAAAAATAATAAAACGACGGGGACAGTGACAATCATCCGTACTCTTTCTGCTGCCTTTTTACTGTTACTCCTTAGCTCCTCCTACTGCTGTCTTTCAGTCGCACCCCTAGTCTTATGGTAGATAAGGTCTAACACCTAGCCTTCTCGGATAAGGACGAAAAATCTCGGGAGGTCCCGTGTGCAAGCTGCGCACATTAAAGATCCCTTGATGGTCCAAAATTGATAATAAGAGTTGGCTTCGGTCGCCACCCGAGCAAAATACGAAATTTCCTACCAAACTGATAATATTTAATGTGTCTCAAGCGCTCGTATAACCTTGTACAGTTGCGAGCGCCGTAAAACTTTACTTTACTTTTTCACTTTAAATACTTTTTTTCCGCCGCTTATATCCTTTTGGGAGTCGCGGGAAGAAAGAGATGTCTCTCTCTGCCACCAGCCGGAGAGTTTGGGCCTGGGGGATGCCATGGGTTGTATAATGTTTCCCTGACTCCATCTTTCCGTGTCTTTCTCGGTCGCCCTCTTGCCTTATTGCCTTTGAATGTTTTGCTGACTCCATCTATCCAGGTCTCTCTGGATAGATGGAGTCAGCGAGCGCCGCAAAACGCCCAACAAAAACAACAAAACAAAACAAAACAAACAAAAAACCCCCACAAAAAAACCCTGTCTAAGACAGCCACTTTTCTCGACAATGGCAGGTTGTCTTCGACAATGTCAACTAACGTGTTTGTGCACCGGCTTGTTCTTGTGTGTCCACAAAGTTCATGTGACGTCACGGACAATAACAGCAGAACTGGAACTCTCGCGCAATCAAATTGTCCCCTAACCCCCCCCCCCCTCTCTCTCTCTCTGCTATCCTCCTTCTCTCTCCCTTTATCCACCCCATCTCTGTCTCCCCCATCTCTTTCTCCTCTCTCATCTGTTCCTTTCTCCCCTCTCTTCCTCTGTCCCAGTACCTCGCCCCCTCCCCCTCTCTCTCTTTATTTGTCTCTGCCCCCCCCCCCTTTCTCTCTCTCTCCTCTTCTATGTATCCCCCCCTATCTCCCTGTCACCACCATCCCTTTCCCTATGGGTGGTTGCCTGGCGCTCTGATGTGGTTGATCGCTCCTTCTTTCATAACAAAACTCTATCCTCTTTATCCCCCCTTTTTTCTTCTTGTAAGTTAAAGCCTCTTTTTTTTTGTATGTTACTATCTAGTAACACGTCCTCTCATCTTCGGCATTTTTTAGTTGTACGACCTTTCTTGTGCTGCAGTGCCGTAAAACTTTCACGTGGGTGGTTGGTGGGTGCTTTGGTGTGGTTATTGTTCCTTCTTTCATATCAAACATAATATCGTCTTTATCTCTCTTACTTCTTTTCTGTATCAGCTACTCTCTAGTGACACCTCTAATCTTCGGCACTTCTATGGGCTAATTGTGTTGCAAGTAGGCCTACTGTAAAACTCTTACTAAAACTAAAATCAAGAGCCATGGATCACTGCGGAAGACATCAGCGATCATGGCTCTCCGTTCATAATACCGGTACATGTACTTTGTTTGCTCCTTAGAAACAAAATAGTTTCTGTCTCTTCTATTTTAGTTTCACTGTTTTTAGATTTAGAATCTAGAGATTATCCAACATTCACAGCCATAGAAAGGTTGACATAGCATTTCAGAACTTTCATTTTGGTAGTCATTGAGATTTTTCTAATTTTCAAGTTAGAAACAATGGTCTCTCGGTTTATGGATAATATTTTTTGGGACCATATTGTTCGGCTACGAAACGGCAACAAAAAAAAGGAAGTCACATGACCTTTGAAAAAGAAAGTATGAAACGTTATTCTAAATGTAATCATGGATACCGTTGGTCAATTTATAATTCTTTTTTGGATATAGACTAAAAAAATGATGACATGTTAAATATGATTATTAGCCAAGTAAAAGTGCTCTAATCAGCTGAAATTATTGCGAAATATTCTTTATTTTAGACGGATTGAAATTTGGACTAAAAATAGCAACCAATGAAATTGCTTCTTTCACAGAGGCGGAAAAAACCGCGAAAGACACCACCATTGATTTTACGTTTGCTTTGATGTGATGGCCGATGGCCCTGTTGATCGAGTGTGACACCTGTGACATTATTGCAAAGTGTAACTTAATAATGTTTATTTTTTGAAGTTTGTGGTATGCATGTCAATGCTCAAAATACAAGTATGGATACTCATGCGGTAGCTGCTGTACCAAGTCCTCGTCCGACCCCACAGTTTTACAGTGATCCTCAAACCTTTTCTGTGAAGAAGGTGAGTCGACACCATGATGACCATGCCATTATGTTCACTGTTGTTATTGTTTTTGTGATGGCTCTACCCTACCCTAGGTCTAGATTTCTAGATCTATCTACATCTAGAAATGTAGATTCTCAGTATTGTCATAATTGTGGTTGGGAAAGATCTTTAGATTTCATTTTCAAACGTGCCCATGCAAAATAATATCTTAGATTTTAAGTTTTTGTGATGATGGTGACGGTGTGTTTTTTTTTGGCCTTCAATCTTCAACTTTAAATGTTTGACTTTTTACTAAAGTGTCTTTACCTCCGATGGGGGTAAACCCACTAGAATCTACTAGATCTAGATCTAGAATCTATATGCCGGGGCCCTCGATCAATTTGGTACAAAATCTATGAGACAGCAAAATTGAGGGGTAGTTAAACTGTTAGGGTTAGGCCTCTTCTTTATTGTGTTGTTTGATGGCGATGGGGTGGTCGCTCGTTACGGAAGTCCTTCCCAACAAACCGCAGTGGCTACGTGAACATAAAAACTAATCTGCAGGCTACGTTCACGGCGCCGTGGACATAGTTTTAAATAGTTGGCTGGCTACCATCTCTGCGCCCTGAACGTAGTTGACAGGCTACGTTTACGATGCCCTGAACAGTGAATTGCCTGAATGCAGTTTGCTGACGTTGTTGAGGCTACGTTCACACAGCACTCAAGCTTCGTTTAGATGGACTGGAGTATCCACTGCCTGTTCAAGTGACAAGTAGGCCTTAGCCAGTTTTAGTCAGTGATGATAGTGACGTAGGCTATATTTAATGTGGTAGCTTTAATTGCGACAGAGTGACACTGACAACTGACGCAGCGTTGATTGCGCGGCTCTGTGACAGTTAATGCAGCGTGAATTTCGACAGTGAGTCTGACAAAAAAAAAGAATTTAAAAGGACAAGAGATAAACAAACACATGCACATACGCATAGTAGGCTATAATCTGCGCGCGCACACAAACACGAACTCCCGTACACCGCACAACCTTATTGTGGCCTTATACACCACCCCCCCTCACATGGATAGGCCTACACACACACACACCAAACTATCTGACAAACGACAAAGATCTACAGTTTCCAGCTCTTTTCTTGTTAATAGTTCTTCAACTAGTCTAATGAATGATAATTCCGGTGAGACTTGTTTTTGGCAATTGCCGAAAAATAAGCTGAATAATGTTGAAGTTGCCGTAAAAAAGAAATGTGCTCTAGCCGCTGAACAGTTCACCGGCAGAGGAGTTTGGACTGCGATGCGCTGCAGTGAGCACCTAGAAATCTAGCACACCTCTGTGATTGGCCCAAATAGATGTATAGGACTATATAGTATATAGGCTAATTTATATAGGCTAGATGAAGTATTTCCATCTATTTTTGTTTTCTTCCGGGGCTTTCTTCGCCAGTTGACTAGATCTAGATCTCACCGTGGCGGGCCCGCTTTGCCGCTTAGTGCATGATGGGCTACATCACTAGGTTTCATTGCCTGTTTGAGCTGTGTGTGCGTATGCGTTTAAAGGCTTGTGTGTGTGGGCCGTCGTTATTCGGACTCGAGTCCGAATAACATTTTTCATATTCGGACTCGGGTCCGGAAAAAAGGAAGTGTCTTCGTTCTATAGTCTATAGATCTAACGTTCAGTGCTTCCAATTTTCCGCCATTTTTTAGTTTCCCCCACACCTTTTCTGCCGATCCGATGCCCGCCGCCTCATTGATACGCCCCCACCCCCCATGTCTCCCACTTTCTTTGTTGTAGAAAAGGGTAAAATTGAAGATTAGCAGACCACCTGGCACCTGCATATTATGAGCTGTGTTTTAAAAAAAAGACCGATTCGTTCAAATACACAAGCCTGTGTCATCTCGATTGTTTACCAAGAAAAAGTTGTGTTGCTGTGTAGAGCTGAGCATACGGCAACTTTTGATTCCATAGACCAGCGCACAATTCATTACGTAGATCTACGTCAAGATTAGCTTATTATTGTAATAATGATCAGTTGCCAGGGGGAAAAAGACAGACGCGTATGCGACGTTCAATGCCCGGACCGATAGTGCCCCCCCCCTGACACGCACACAGCCACACGTGTGCAGGCCGCCCATCCGACCCCGACACACGCTAACGAGCCATCTTTAATTGCTTCTGATGACCTCTTGACAAATTTATTAGAAGCGCTATAACTTTTCAGGCCGGCCTCAAATTCATCATAAGATAAAACAACTCGGCTCCTGCACAAAGCGCCTTTTTGCCCGAAGTAATCCCGGTCTCTACCCAGCCTGAGGCGAGTCACGAGTGAGGCAGGACAGGAAGCCAGAGTCACGAGTCGCAGGAAATCGGAATTGATGTCATGCTGGACAAGAATCAGAGTCCGAATAACATTTTTTCATATTTGGATTCGAGTCCGAATAATCACTTCGGTGTGTGTGTGTGTGTGTACAACTTTGAGAAGGTAATTTTATGGAACGAGAATTGCTGAGATTGTTTATAAAAGATAAACACAAATTAATAAAAAAAAATTTTAAAAACCCAGACACTGAGATCTAGTCAACACTTATGGTGAGGGAAACCCAAGAGTCTTCGTGGAACCCTGGAAGACAACAAAAATAGATGGCGGAATACGTCATCTATATTTGGGCCAATCTCAGAGGTGTGCTAGGTGCTTGCTGTAGCTTCATGTGTTTCCAAGCTCCTTCAGCGGTTTGCACCTTGCCAAGGCGTCCTTGTGTATAGTAACAGCCGTCTTGTTTGACCTCGCAAGGGGATGCTTGCTGCGTCGTCTGATTGTGATTCTAAAAATAGTGATGATTTTGCATAACTCGCAGTTTGCTCTGGCAGTTTCCAAGATGTATTTCTGCTATCTATTTTTGTCGTCTTTCAGGGCTTCCCTCGCCAGTTGATTAGATTTCGCCATGGCGGGCCCGCTTTGCGGCTTAGCGCGT
>NW_004797572.1:664777-700931 GCF_000002075.1 Aplysia californica | reverse complement strand
AAAAAAAAACAACACAAAACAACAACAACAAAACCCCCCAAAAAACAACAACAAAACCTACGGTTTTACTTCCATTCCCACTCCAGTTTCTTGCTGGAGGTCTGGAGTGAAGTATAGTATACTTGTCCTTTGCTTGTTCAATTGTTCCGTGTTGGCCTACTCCTTGAAGTTGAAATGTCTTTGATCTTCACCAACAGCTCTGATACTGTCTTGCCAAATTTGCTCGTGGAATTTGAATATTTTATCTTATATTATAAAAAAAAATTGGGACTGATGTTACAGCAGGATGTTCCATATGTAGTTGTGAACTACATGGGCTCCAAGAATTCTGGGGCCTTCATTGAAAGGGCAAGGGGTGATTGTTTTTAAAAAATGTTTTGTTTTTCTTTTGGTTCTTCTTTGAGGCTGTTGTGGAATTGTAGTTTTGTTTCTTAAAAGTTACAGTGTGTTTTTTTTATTTGTGTAGTAAGTAGAATATAACCTATGTGTTATGTTGCTAACTTTTTCCTTTTTTTCCTCTGCAGTTGAAGTTGGCTGGAACCCCAAAAGACCAGCTTCCCCCTCGGCCGCCAGTGAAAAGCTGCCCGCCTTTGAGTCGAGTCTTTCCTCATAAAAATGTTCTTGCAAGCGCCCATGCCCAACCAGTCACCTTTAGGCACCCTGAAGGCTGTATCCTTTTGTGTTTTCCCTTGACGTAATGTTTGCAATATTTATATAATGAACAAGACAAAGGTTCCAGTGGTAGGTTAGTTATTCAGCTCAGGTTCGAGAACGTCAAGCAGTGCCAATGATACAGTGACTTCTAAGTATTTTAAGTGGGTAGTCACTGGTATTTGTGCTTGAGAAGGACACATCTGTTACCCCATTAACTCTTTTAAACCCAGAGTTTTTTCCGTTTCCATGGGTTTTTTCTAGTCACCTAAACCTGGTGCACTATCACACTATGTCTCAATATAAACCCAAAAGCTTGCCTCCAACTTCTAAATGGCGGAAACAAATGCTTAGTCATTACTAAAAGACTTTGCTTCGGTAATAGTTCTGAAAAACAAGCAAAAACTAGCTCTAAATAAAACGAAAATGTTGTCACTAGTATCAGACCTCCCCTAGCGTCCAGTGGGGAACAGGGTTATTACCGCTGGACGCGGTTCAAAGAGTTAAAGAATATGCGTCTTGACCAGTAATGATGTATTTTTATGTGCACTCGGATATTGTCTTGTATATTGTATTTGATTTGTTGTCTTCGTACTTGCCAGTGGAGCCCAAGTTTTCTGACAAAGATCTATAAAATTTTGTCGATCTTCTTAGAACTGTAATGAGATGGAAAACTAACAATAAAGTTGTTTGTGGGCTTCGTATTTTTACAAATTTTATGTTAGTTCATAATATGATAAATGGATTGGGTCATTTTAAAAGAATGTCTAGCCCCAGTCAATAATTGTTACCAGTCGGTTGGGTTTAAGCTGGAGTAAAAATTTAGCAAAAAAAAAATACAGAAGAGGAATATGTCGTCTTACATTTGTCGAGTTTTGTTCAGTCTATCAAGTGAATATCTTGAGAGTTTTTCTTATTACCAATTTGAAAAAAAAAAATGTGCAAGTTTGATCTAATGCAGTTTTCTATAAATGTTATTTTGCTGATGTTTATATTCTAGATAGTTTCTGTCTTGGTGGTGGCCTCAGGGGTATCTTTGCCACTCAAATGTCGTGTTATTAACCTTGACCTCCTCTCAGCTATGCTCAGCCCTAAGTACAATGAGAACTCTAAGGCCCTGTACTTTGAACAAATGTTCACTGATGTGCAGCCCATCGGCTTTGGCTCGTTTGGAGAGGTAAGTTTGTTTTTTCTTTTCTTTTTGGGTTGGTTTCCTTTTGAAGTGTCATGCAGTAGTTGTATTTCCTTCCCCCCCCCCCACCCCCAATTGACTTTGTTTTTCATTAAGCTTGTGCTTGGAGTATTGCGCAAACAAATTCTTTTTAGAAAGTATTTCACATGTTATTCTCTTCTTTTATTCATTGTTTTCATATAAAGTAAAGTAAGTGTAGATTCTGAGAAGGTCACATTTACCAAAGATTAAATGAATAGCCAGTTGGCATCCTTGGTAATAATTAATTGATAATCGTTTGCAGAGCAGTCTGCCTAAAGCCATCAAATTGTTGGGATTCTTTTAGTTCTTTGGTTTAAGATATTTATTCTGATTAAATCATTTGCCTTCCGTGCGTATCCTTACCACGGTTCGGGATTTCAAATTGTGAAGAAAGATATTTTGATTACATAATATATATTGTTTGCATTTTGCATTGAACAGGTTTTTTTTTTTGGTCTTTGTGAACCTTTGCTTTATAAATATTTTTTGGTTGCATGTAGGTTTTCAAGGCAAAGAGTAAGGAAGACAAGAAGTATTATGCTGTGAAGAAATCTCGGGAGAGATTCAAGGGGCAGTTTGACAGGTAAAGTCATTTTGTCTTTGTGTCGTGAGCTTTCTTGTGAGCGCCCTGTTCTGATGGTTCAAAATTGCCGTATAATGCCGTGTTGTGTTGGGTCTCATTGTGGCTTTCATTGTTTCTTATTCAGTCCATTGTAGGTGCCCTGGTGTGGTTGGCTCTTTTTTCTGTTAATTAATTATCTATTGACAGTATCTCCTTTCCTTTTTTTTTTGTGTTTAGTTTATTTATTTCTTATAACACCTAATCTTCAGAACTGATATATTTACCTAATTGTGTTGCAAGTGCTCTAAAACACTTACTGAAACTAAACTAAAAGAGTCAATTATTAGTGGTTGGTGGATGCTCTTGTGTGGTTTGCTCTGTCTTTCCTATCAAGTATATATCTGTTGTCCTTATCTTTCCTACTTTTTTGTGTTTGTTACCCTCCTGTAGTACCTCGAACCCTTGGAACTTATATGACCGTATTCCATTGCAAATGCCGTAACACTCTTATTGAAATGTAATAAGATTTTTGACACCTGTGAGTTAATTTTGGTTTGTTAGAGTCTGCTTATACTTATATTTTAATGATCTCTTCCAGTGAGAAACATGTTTCCTAATTATTTAGGAAAACTTAGTATTTTTTAAATGATTGTCTCTGAACATCGTTCAGAACATAGTTTCTGGTTCCTTTATTTATATTTGGTGTTTTTCTCCTCCAGGAAACGGAAGCTGGAAGAGGTAGCAAAGCACGAGACTCTTCCCCCCAACCGCAACTGCATTGGATTTGTAAGGGCCTGGGAGGAGAATGGCCACTTGTACATCCAAACCGAGCTCTGTGACCTCAGGTGACGTGTCGCGTTCCTGCTAAGTTAGTTGTTATGGAATGAATGCTGTTCACTGTGCTGGGTTGTCACTTTTTTTTCTGCTTTTTTTTTTCTTCTAACAGTAGTATTGAGAATGCTTGCCCAGAAAGTTGCACTTATTTGATGTTATATCTGAAGTAAATTTTTACCTGTTTGTTCTGACTTCAGTTGTGTTGGTTCAACATAATATTATTGTAGATAAGATGAGAAACTTTATTGATCCACGAGGGACATTTTTTGGATGCCTTCCTCAGATGTTTCATAGGATAATTAATGAATAACCTTTCTCTAACGCTGATGACCGACTGTCTATCATGTTCACGTTTGGTCATGTGTGTTCACATCATTTTATCCTCATTCTTGTGATTTTGTCAGTGCCAATGGTGTCTGAACAATTTTGGAGGTTTTTTTGTGATGGAATGTCCTTGAGTTAATGGAATAAAAAACATTTTACCTATTTTATGTGTATTTAGCTGCATGTCTTAATAATTACTTTTTCTTTGAACAGCGTTTCTGAGTACTGCTACCAGAACCACAATTTACCAGAAAGGCTGATCTGGAATTATATGGTGGATCTTCTTATGGTAAGCTCCTGAGATTGATTCATTGAAACTTGGTTGTTGGCGGGTGCTCTTGTGTGATTTTCTCCTTCTTTCCTATCAAACATCTATTGTCCTGATCTCCCCTTCTTCTTTTTTATGTTTGTTACTTTCTTGTAACATCTCGAATCTCCTGGCGCTCATATGACCGTATGCAGTTGCGAGCGCCGTAAAACCTCTACTTAATTCTTCATGCTTCACAGCTTCTTTCCCATCTTTATTATAAGATGAAATAAAATGTCAAACTTTTATTATTTGTTCAATCTAGAGGAGGGGAAGTAGATAGCCAGATTTTGTCTTTTATATGTTCATCTTTGTCAAATTTGTAAGAAGTTTATTATTGTTCTGCTCGCACATTAAGGAGTTTTTTAATTTATGTGTTATTGGTCATTATGATAATAAAGTTAATTAAGGTTGATATGTCAGGATGTGAGCCCAGATTGGTCTATTGGGTTTGTATTTAGGGCTGTGGACGTGTTGCTCTCCAGCATATTCGATATGTATATTTGGTAAAAGGAAAACTAGCTTCATATGAACATTGTACATTATGTTAAAAGCAAGAGGTATTGAGAAATCCTAATAATTTGAAAATATTGGATGCAATTTAAAGATTCTGACATTAGTTGTTTACTAACAATGTAGACTGATTTGTAGAAATGTTGGGGGGGGGGGGTTGTTAGTTTTTTCCCTAGTCTTTTAATGTCTTTATTTGTGGCTGTGGTGTCTTTCATCATATGGTCAAACTTTTTATCTATTTTAATTTTGTTTTGTGGCTGGTTTGTCTACCATCAGGCAGTGAAACACCTTCACGACCACAACTTGGTTCATATGGACATCAAGCCAGAGAACGCTTTCATCTCTTTTGATGGCGTTTGCAAGTTGGGAGACTTTGGACTGGTCATTGACCTCACCAAGGTGAGCCAAACCCATAATTTTCATTCTGGGCTTTTTGATACCCCACTTATGATATTTTGTTGATACTCCACTCAGATTTAATGACGTTGAAGAAAAATTATGAACTTTCAAAAGGGGATTTGCGAATAATAATGAGTACCCAGCCCGTAAGTTATTTGGAGAGACCTTCGCTAAACATTTCTCACAGTTGACATAGTTTGAATTTTATCATATACAGAATAGTGATGTTGGGGGGGGGGGGGGGGTTACTTCTCTAATGCCCACCATATTGACACCCACCCTTGAATCTAATACTTTTTGGTTTTGAAAAGTTGGCAGCTGTACTTGTAGGACTGCAGGGTGGGTTTTTCACTGATCAAACCCAAACTTTAAACTTCACAATGGGTTGGGTTGTTGACAAAAGCCAGATTGGGTGGAGGGTTGAATGCTTTGAACTTTATGGAACTAAATGTTAAGATAACAATTAGTTATTATCTTATTAGATTAGGTGAATTTGATGTTTGCTACTGTGGTTATCTTTTGTTGTTTCATTTCAGAAAAAAGAAGTGAACGACCCAGTGGAGGGAGATCCCAGATACTTGGCACCTGAGTTGTTGGAGGGAAAGTTTGGCAAACACGCTGACATTTTCTCCCTGGGAATTTTTTTCTTGGAGATCTGCCACAATGTTGAGATTCCGAGGGGAGGCCAGCTCTGGCACCTGCTGCGTAATGGCTCATTGCCCTCGGAATTCTTTCGAGGTATTTTCTTTTCTATTTGTTTTGTGATGGCGTTCAGAGAAAGGTTTTTGTCGGGTCCTGGGTTTTTGAAGTGTTGTTTCGTGTGTTGGTTTATTTATTATACTGTGTGGGTTCACCTGTTGACTTGATCTGTTGGTTTGCCTGCAGGTTTATGTTGTGGTTGGTTGGCGGGTGCTCTGGTGTGGTTTGCTCCTTCTTTCCTATCAAACATCTATCGTCCTTATCTCCCCCTTCTTCTTTTTTATGTTTGTTAGTCTCTTGTAACACCTCTAGTCTTCTGCCGCTCATTTGACCGTATGCAGTTGCGAGCGCTGTAAAACCTCTTCTAAAACTAAAAGGTTTATGTTGTGTTGGTACTTCACCTGTTTTTTGTTTTGTTTTTTTGATGTGTTGATTCACCTGTCAGTTTTTAATGTGTTGGTTCGCCTGTTGAAAAGTGAGATGTTGGTTGTTGTCGTGTTGATTATTGAAATGTTGGGTTTCTATTGTGATGGTTCACTTGTTGATTTTTTATGTTTTGGTTCACCTGTTGACTATTGAAATGTTGGTTTTTGTTGTGTTTGTTCACCTGATTTTGATTTTATTTTTCCTTTTTTTTTCCTCTTATTTTCTTCATCACCCGTTTATTCTTCCCAGAGCGGAGTCCAGAACTGAAGGCTGTGATCACTAGCATGCTGGAAACAGATTACAACCGTCGACCCACGGTGGACCAAGTGCTAGCAATGCCAAGTATAAGAGCTGTAAGTCCGCTCTGTTCTGTGGCCACTTTCCTTTCGTTTTGCTAGCTTAAGTTTCGTCTTTTTGCAACACAGCTTTCTCCTGTCTTGGTGGGTGGGTTGGTGGTGGGTGGGTTGGTGGTGGTTGGCAGGTGCTCTCATGTGGTTTTCTCCCTTTCTCATATCTGACATTTATTGTTCTTATCTCTCCTCCACCTTACTTTGGTGGGTGCTCTGGGACAGTTCCATTTCTCTTACATGAGTCCAGGGTGCCTGCTGCAGGCTGTTTCTGAGAAGCTTATAATTCGAGGCCACTTACAGTTGATCCTCCTTCTGTCCTTTTTATCTTTTTGTCTATCTAGCAAAAAGAGCCTGACATGCCTCTTTCTGGCTTTTAAAATAAAACCAAGACGTGCTGTGAACTAACTTGAAAACAACCACCATGTGTCCTGCACGATCATATGGCTGTATGCAGTTGCAAGCGTAGTAAAACTTTACCAAACAGCGCCTGTAATTTTGTTAGTACAACTTACAACAACTGTCCTATTTGTTGTTTTGCTCTTTAGATTATGAAAAAAAGTTCAAAACTTTTTGGGGGTCCAAAGTACATCTGTGTTGTCTTCTTGAGATCTTTTTACAAAATGGGCCTTTATGACAACCCTTTGATTAAGAAAATGTAGCCGGTGTGCTGATGGGTTTTTGTCTTTTTTTTGGGGGGGGGGGGGGGGTGCCACTGGTGGGTCCTATTTCTTTTCTTTCCCTTCCTGCTATTTCTGTCCGTTATTATTAATATAAAAAAAATTTTCTAGTATCAAAATGACCATTCTTATTTCAATGTGCTTTTCTTTACTTAAACAAAATAACCAGTGGGTGTCAGAGGCTTTGTGTGGTTGTATTTGAGTGCTGGTTCCTGTGCTTGCCTTCATACTTCCATGTGAGAAGGCTCGGGTTCAGAGCCTGATAATATGCGTTGAGGTAGAGACTTTCTTCAGAACAGTTTAGCAACTAGCGAATGTTTACGAAGTTAAACTTTGACAGTTACTTTGGTGGGGGTTTTTTAGTTGTTGTTAACTTTGAACGTTTGTCTCATCTCTTTCAGGTGTACAAGAAGAGAAATCATGACAGCATGATCTCCAATGTTGTCAACATACTGGTGAGTTTTGACATGTTCAACTTCGGGTGGGGGGGGGGGGGGGGGGATTTGGCAGCAGTTAGATTTTTTGCCACAGTTATTGAAGGGGAGGGGGGAGGGGCAGTCGGTCTGGTCTGTAATGTGAGGGAAGTGGGTTTTTTGCGATTACTTTCTTCTACACTAATTTTGACTAGAGCTCTCGATTCTCCTCCAGATGTCTATAATGTTGTAGTAAGAGATTAAGATCATTTGCTCTTTAGTTGAAGCAACAAGGATGTTTGTATTACTGGGGGTCGACATGCATAGCTTCCCTGTCTATTGCTGACATATGTTTGCTAGTCTTTGTTTGACTTGTGCTTATCTGACCCACCAATGACAATGACAACAGCCAACTTTATAGGGCAGTAGTCACAATTTCCCAGTGTTGCCCTCGTCTTGATCAGTCATTTGATCCGTTTCCCGTTTAGTCCACTAAGATATATTTTATTTTTAAGGAAGCCAATTATTAGACTTTTCCTTAAAATCTTCCGTTAATGATTAGACTTTTCCGCGGGTGGTCTGGTGTGGTTTGCTTCTTCTTCTTCCCTATCAAACGTCTATCGTCCTTATCTCCCCCTCCTTCTTTTTTATGTTTGTTACTCTCTTGTTACACATCTAATCTTCTGGCCCTCATATGACCTTATGCTGTTGCGAGCGCCGTAAAACCTTTACTAAAACAAACCCAGACTTTTCCTACGGTAAAGCAAATAAATTAAAAAAAAAACACTGCACAATAACAGATGACTGGAGGGTGGGGAGTTTGTGCTTTTCAACTCCTCTTCACCTTTTCCTGTGGTTGTATGGTGTTGCACACATTTTTTTTTCTACTCTAAATGTCATTGTTTGAAATGTTTGGTTTCTCTCCATGGAGTGAAATGTGTTGAAACATTGCTTTTGACTTATTCTTGTATTTGGATACTTTGCGTTTGGCTTATTCTTTGTCTAGTGTAAATGGGTCCCTTGTGTTAGATGACCGCTGTTTGTAATCAGCTTCGAAATTGAATTGTTGATTTTTGTTATCATGCAGTGCAGTTATGGCCAAAAGATATGGTGTGTCTTGTGGTCTGCGTGTGAGACTGGCCAATGATAAGTATCTCCTTTTGTCTTGACTTTGCGTTTATGAGTTTGTGGGGCCCCTGTGGTATGCGTATAGACTTGTAGGTGCTGTCAAGAATTTCTCGACTTCCTCCTTTGGCCGTTGGATGCTCTCATTCAGGGAAGCTGAGGCTCTGATGTTCTAGAATTTGTGATGGCCTGGTTGTGTGTGGTTGTCCTAGTGTCTCCTAGTGGATGTTGTCAATTAGTTTTGTTTTTTTGCATGCTAATCTTAGAGGGTTTGTTTTTTAGTGTACATGTTCTAGACATGGGACGGGAGTTAAGTTAATGATGGAAGGAGTAATGAGATTGGACATCTAACAGCTTGAGTGGGTGGTTGGTGGGTGCTGCGGTGTGGTTTGCTCCCTCTTTCCTATTGTCTATATCTTTTTTTTTCTTTTTTTTCTTTTTTCCTTTTTTTTTTGTTTGTTACTGACAGGTGCTCTGGTGTGGTTTGCTCCTTCTTTCCTTTCATACATCTATAGTCCTTATCGCTCCTCCTTCTTTTTTGTGTTTGTTACTCTCTTGTAACTCCTCCCATCTTTGGCACTTATATGGCCTTGTATTCAAAGTGCCATAAAACTCTTACTAAAACAAAACTATTTTTTGTTACTTTATAGCAATACCTGTAGACTTTGGTACAGTTAGTGGTTGGCAGATGCACTGATGTGTTTTGCTCCTTCATTCTATCAAACATCTATTGTCTTTATCTCTCCACCTTTTTTGTGTTTGATACTCCTGTAACACCTCTAATCTTCTGCATTTATGTGACCTAATTGTGTTGCAAGTGCCGTAAGACTCTTACTAAAGCAACAACAGTTAAAAAAAAAAAAAAGATGTTGGCACTTATACTACTTATTTGCATTGCAAGAGTTGTGAAAATCTTAATAAAGCTAACTCACAGATAGAGACTTGGGGACATGAAATACCCCAGCTATAGTATCATAGAGGCTTGGGAACGTGAAGGCCTTGGGACCTACATATCACATGTTTGAGGTATCAATTGTAACAGAAAAGTAATCTTTTGGTTGTCTTTCCCCCCCATTCCCCCCATTTAGCACTGGGGAACACTTCTGTGTGTATAGCTTGAAATGAAATATTGCTCTGTTTTTGTGCTCTCCTTGTTTTGCATACACTTACACACGTGCATACGTACACTGTCATGGAACTTTGGTATTTATAAATAGAGCATGGCATGGGTTTTATGTTGTCCGCTGGTCGGTAGGTTGGCTATTTGGTTGGTTGTAGAATTTTATTTCGTCTGCTTTGATTTCGTCTTGATCTGCTTCTTCTCCCAAATTTAGAATACGTCATTTTTGTTGTTGTCTATCCATCATCATAATGTCATGTCTTAATTACACATACACCCCCTCCCCCGGGGCAGTGCCACTGACTGTAGTGTCTTTAGGCCATTCCCAAAGGGGGGACATTTCTCGTTCAAGCAAAGTAGAATTGTAAATGGGCTGATTCATGTCATGCTCATAACTGTGCCTGATCTACAACTGGGAACTGCTGCTTTTTTTGTCCTAATCCTTACTATTGTCCTTTTTCCCTCTATTTCTTTTGTATGTGTCTCTCTCTTGTGACCTGCTATTTTTGGGTGCCTTGATAGTCGAAGCAGACCTTGTGCTGTTGAAGCTAGAGAGGTGAGCAGTCTAAGTCTGATTCCCTGTAAAGACTTCTCTGTTGACACACAACCCTTGGCGCTCATATATGACCTTATACAGTTGCGAGCGCCGTAAAACCCTCTATTTTTTTTTCTTTCTTAAAAATGTTTTAATTAAAAACTATAAAAGGCTGAAGATTGAAGCTGTTTGTTGAAATTAAAAACTTATGTATTGTAGAGAGCTAGTCGACATGCTTTTACAGAGGTACAACATACTTGTTTTACCAAAACTTTTTGTTGCCATTTTGCTTTTGTACAGCTAAATGGAGTTTTATTTATGCGTTTAAATTTGTTCATTGACAGAAAGCTTTGCTTGGAATGTTGATCGTTCATAGGACGTTTTCTCAATGTTTGAAAAAAAAGTTGTTTACTTTTTTGTTCATTCACCAACAGCTTATTTACATTGGATGATTTACAAAAAGTTTATGTGCATCCATTCATAGAAAATGTTGTTCACTTTGTTCATTGACAAATTTTGTTTATCCCCTTGTTCATTCACTGAAAAGTTCATTTACCGCTGTTCATTCACTGAAGGTGTTGTTGACTTTTGTTCATTGGCAAAAGCTTTTGTGTACGTCTGTTCCACAGAGACCAGGAAGCCTTTTATCTGCCAACGCCGAGCCCCACACACCCCCTCAGGGTCCAAATGGTCGACAGAGTCCCAAGTCGGACAGAGACTGCAGCTCTGACGGTAAGTGTACCCATGTGTGTTGAGACTTAAGCACTGTCAGAACCTTTATCTGTGTTAACTTATGAGACTGTAACACCTTTGAATGGGTGGTTGGCAGGTGCTCTGGTGTGGTTTGCTCCTTCTTTGCCATCAAACATCTATTGTCCTGATCTCTCCTCCTTTTTTATGTTTGTTTCTCTCTTGTAACACCTCTAAACTTCTACTCTTATATGACCTTAGTGTATTGCAAGTTGCGTTAAACTCTTACTAACACCTTTGAATTTCATTTTGCAGTCACTTTGAACTTCTTCCGGTATTGTGTGCTGAACTCCGGGAACTTTGTTAATTTCTTGCTCAGTCCGAAATATTTAATGTATTGTGGCTTGCCGAACTTAGAACTACGCCTTATGTCCTGAGCCAGGTTTTGGTCTTACTGTACTTTATATGTCTTGGGAAGAATCCAGTTGTTTCAATTTTTAAAGTGTCCGGGTGATAGATATTCATAGCTGCCAACTGGTACGTAAAATGTAGATGTGGGTGGTTGGTAGGTGCTCTGGTGTTGTCTGCTTCTTCTTTCCTATCAAACATCTATCGTCCTTATCTCCCCTTCTTTTTTATGTTTGTTACTCTCTTGTAACACCTTTAATCGTCTGGCGCTCACATGACCTTATGCAGTTGCGAGCGCCATAAAAACTCTACTAAAACTAAAAACCTATAATTTTCTGGTGCGCCTATGACCGTATGCAGTTGCGAGCGCCGTAAATCCTCTACTAAAACAAACAAAACATAAAATCTAGATGCATTTTTAGGGCTACAGAAGTCTTTTTTTTTTCCCCAGTCTGAAAATACATATTCGCTTTATTCCAGCCTTCCTCTACACTGACTTTCCGATATTGCAGAAAAATTATGAACTTTCAAGACTAGAATTTGAATAATGGGATAAAAAACAAAGGCTTTATTATAAAAGTCAATGGGAGTTACCGTTACTCACAATATTATGTGTGTTGAGGGTTTGGAGGGGAGTTACATGTGGTCAATGCTCACAAGTTAACAGCTATTGATATTTTTATTTTTCCTCTTTATGGGGATTGTATAATCTTAAAAGATGAAACATTATATGATGATTCACTCTCAATGCAATCCTGGATTATTTACAATTTTATAGATGTCACTACTGACGTTGATGCCAGCGTTTTTGTTTTGTTGTTTTGTTTCTAAAATAGAGATTTGTTTTGAGCAATCTTTGCTCCTAGTTTTGGTATGAGAAATGCATGTAGGTCACTGCATAAAAGTGGTAGGAAATCTGCTGTTGTATAGATGTTGCTGTAAGCATTCCCCCCCTCCTCCCCCCCCCCCCCCCCCCCCCCCCCCCCCCTAAATGGTATTTTTGTTTGGGGGGGGTCACCCGTAAAAGAGTGGAGCAGCTTGTAGTGTACAATCTTTGATTGTATTGTAGGCTGATGTTGTTGTTGTGGGTTGACTCAACGAAGCAAATTGTTTGTGTTGTCTCTGAACAGATGATTTCCTGGCCGACGATCACGACCGTCGCACTCACGGCTCAGACTTACTTAATTCTTCCGACGAGTTTGCTATGCCAGTGTAAGTAGTGTTTGTTTTAGGAAGTTTTTTTTTTTTTTTAAACTATTTCAGTAAAACGTTGTACATTTTGATTTGTTGAGATATTTTTAGTGAGTGGTTGGCGGGTACTTTAGTGCTGTTTGTTCCTTTTTTCCTAATCGAATGTCTATGTTCCTTATCTCTCCTTTTGATACCTCTTTATTTTTGTGGTTTTTATTTATATATTTATTTATTTATTTGAGCTTCTTTGGTGACATCCACCCTTTGGTGCTCATATGACCTTATGCTGTTGTGAGGGCAGTCCTCACCCAGTTAACAAATTTCTCCCTTCCCTGCTGTCCTGACCCAGTTGTCAAATTTCTCCCTTCCCTGCTGTCCTGACCCAGTTAACAAATTTCTCCCTTCCCTGCTGTCCTGACCCAGTTTGAGTTAACAAATTTCTCCCTTTTTTGTTTGATGACAGTGATCCCCCTCCGCGGCGAGCATACACAACCCCTGCCCTGCGCAGACGGCCGGCTACAACTGTTCTTAATAATGGCTCGCCAATCAAAAGGTATGTGAACAGTGGAAAAATGCAGCGAGAGGATTTGCATACATACTCTTAAGTGTTTGCATTGTGATTCGTGTATATTTAAAGCAAACACTCATACTGTGGGCATACTGTTATGCAAATTTTGTTCAGGAAAGAAAATAAACTTGTGTCATTTAAAAAAAATTGTATGGTAATTATGTATCTTTTACTCACCTTTTTTCTCCCCAACTTTTAGAATTTAAATTTCAACAAGCGTGTCTGGAGTGCATGCATGCATCTAATACCGCAGATTAAAAAGCTGCTATAAAACATCTGAAACAGCTGGCTAACCTTATGTGTGCTCAATGAGGATATGTTTTGACCGTTGTAATCTCCAAGGAGTAGTTTGTTGGTAAAAAAACAAAACTCGTTTTCATTTCCTTCACTGGGAATTATGGGCCCCTTTATTTCTCTAAAGACTGTTTTGTTCTTCTCTGTGTTAAGCTTTGAGTGTAAAAACTTCAATGCTTGCTTAGAAATTGCTTTTCACTATCATAATGTGTAATGTTAAAAAAGAACTACCCAAAACCCCCCCACAGTGCCCACATAATGTTTAACACCACCACTCCCCACCCCACCTCCACAGTACCCACCATTTTGTCCATCGTAAGGCTGAAAAATGTAGGCTCAATAGAGGGAGATGATTAGAGAACTACTGTTGAAGTGTTTTGAAACATTTGTTAGGTAATGGTTTTATTGATTACAGTTACAACTAAAGATCAGGTGGTGGGTCTGTTGCAGCCATCTGGCTGTTTTTGTTTTTGTTTTCTTTTCTTTGGATTGGTTTTGTCCATGCTCATGAAAGAGCCAGAGGTTGATGTCCAGTTTTCTCCTTGCAGGACCCTGTTTACCAGTTCAATAACCAGCACCCCGTCCTCTCGGGTCTTGCCAACCGACAGCCAGCGCCCGTGTCCAGACGGCGACAACCGGTCAGGCACGCCGCCTCCCATCTGTTCGCTGACCACGATGGAGTGTGACGAGCCGAAAGCCGGGATAGAGCCCAAGAACCTGCTGGATATGTTTGAGGCAGCCAGCGATGAAGATGACATCTAGACACCTAGGGCCCCATTCCTTTCTGCAGTTCATGGTTCCTTTTAACTGTGGACTTTGTAGCTCTGTTCCTGCCTCTGTCCAGGCCCAAGTAGGGGACTAGAAAAGTAAGGTTCACAGTCACACTGGAAATAGATCACTTTTGGGGCGTCTCTTATTCTTTTCTGCTGAGTAAACTAGTCTTATGAGAAAAAAAAATTTCTTTCTATTTCTATATATAATTTCACACATATTTTGTCTTTAAAGAATTGTTACTTTTATCTTTGCAGTATTTTCAATCTAAAGGTGTACTTTTGTATTTTATGGTTCGGTAAAGACAAGTTTATGCCTGGAGCATTTTAAGACATTCTTTGGCATTTGTCGCGGAGCACAATGCTTCTTTGTCTGATCGCGGCTTGGATGTTTGGGTTGGGCATTATAAAGTTTAAGCTGTCATGGATTCCAGAACTTAAGAGCCTCTAGTGCCATTTCATGAGAAGGAGAAGGGAGTGTTTCTTTGATAGAATTTGAACAATCTTTCTTTAAGATTCTCATTTTCTAAAATCACAGACCATAATATTGATCAATAAAACCAATTCATTAACTTACCTACGAGCTTGTTCTGAAAATACCCCCATGCACGCACACACACACACTGAAAATGATTGAAAATTTTTATTTGTAAACGTCTACCAAAGTAACCAGTTCTCCTGTTTACAATCTTTAGGAGTTAAAGTTAATCAGTGTCTGTTCTTCTGTTCTCCTGTTCAGAATCTCCCCGCTGACATGGTTGTGTTGAATGGGATCCAAAACCTATAATTTGCATTTTGTGTCAGGCCGGAGACCGTCTGAGAAATGAGTGGCATTCAGAACTTGGAATTTCAGGCTGGCCCTGTCTCTGCTTTATTGCATTTTGCACTGTCGTTTACAACAGTGGCCCAGAACCTAGTGATTATCGTTATACCCATGTCCCTTTGTCCCTCTCTCTCTCTCTCTCTCTATCTCCCCGTAATGGCGTTTGGCAGTTTCCCCTTGGGTGGGGGTGTGAGATTTCGTGCTTGCTCGTTGAACAGAAATTTATTAATGGCAACCTGTTAGTGTAAAGTCACCAGTTTTGAGTTGCATAATTTGGTGTTTTTTTTTAAAAAGCAACCGAAAAAAAACCCCCCATTTGTCTATTAGTTTTTAATATCCGGACTTTTGTCACTTTAGGACGGTTGAGCAGGCTCCAGGTTTAGTTTCTCTTCACCACATTACCAGTGTTGAGAATGTCTTTCTCCAATATTGAAAGGAATGCCTTTCTCCAATATTGAAAGGTATCGATCAGTTTTCTTAATTTGCTGCCGTCATGTTTAGTGTCTCCAAGGCAGGGGAAAATTCAGAGATCTTGGGAGTCGGGTAAATGTGTATGTGCCGGTGTATTGTATTTTTGGCACACAACCGTGTTTGTTCGTATATGTGTATATGACACACTGCAGTGTGTGCCCATGTATGTGTATATGACACACTATAGTGAAGTAAAAAGTTTGCAGCACAACTTATCATTTTCAAATAACTCTTCAACTAATTTTACAGTGAATACATTTTATTTTTTTTTGCGCTAAAGGTTCTCAAAACATGCTTTCAATCAGAATTGTGTCACGGTAAGATGGCGGACGGGCTTGCTTTTAAAAGTGCCGTTGTCCCAGCTGATGGGATGTCAACATTTTAAAATCTGTAAACACTCACCGGGATTTTTTATCAGTATTTAAAATCTGTAAACACTCACCGGGATTTTTTATCAGTATTTATTAAAGAATGTTCTAGAATACAGGTGGTTAAAAAAGTATTTATCTACTGAGACAAATTGATGTGTCATTGTGTAAAAGTTGGAGCCTCTACGGTTGATCGTTGAGATATTTGACAGTAAGTTATGCCACAAATGTTTTTACTGCGCTATAGTGTGTACTCCCGTGTACATTTCCCCACAAATATGTCCAAAGGGCTTGAAGAGCCCCCAGAACAAAAGGACCAATCTTGTCTTTCTCTGTGTACAGTCCAAGTTGTAGAATTATATTTAGTATTATATAAATAACTCCTGAAAGTGTTCATGTACATATGTTACGGCGTGTGAGGCCTGTACTTAACCTGTGGGCACAGCTGCGTTAATTTTTTCCCCGCACACCTTTTGTGTAGGCGAGGTGTGAAAGGGGGTTCAGTGGAGCCGGCTTAAACAGAACTCATTTAATTGGAAAACAGCGGTAAACTGAAAGAAAATCGAATCCCTAATCACACACGCACAACTGAAAGAAAATCGAATCCCTAATCACACACGCACAACTCAAACACATGGACACACGCTCACACACCCAATTTTGAGCAACCCTTTTAAAGCCCCCCCCCCCCCCCCCCCCCCTTTAAAAAATGCTAAGGTCCCCACAGATTTCGATTTGAGCCGACTCCACTGTTGCTGTTTGTGTGGTGATGCTCCCACAGGGCAAGAGCTTGTGGGAGAAGTAATGAGCTCATTATATTGGTAGAATCGTTACCATAGCTTCCTGTGGTATCCTCCTGCCACTCGTGCCATATCGTCAGTGTCTTAAGCAATCCTCTCTGGTCCTTTTCTGTACTTTTTTACACCAGACAAAAAAACTTGTGTTAGTCCTACCAGGAATCACGAAAAGCAAAACCATTTTAAGCCTTGACCGTAGCATTAAGCTGCATTTTGGTGATATCTTTGATAGAGCTTTGGAACGGTGTACAAATAGAAAAATTCTCAAAATTTGGACTAGAGCGGATTGCTTGTGACAACGGCGATATGCCGCTGTGTGTATTGTCATGACATGTCACACACAGGATTTTGTACAGAGTGTGGTGGGGTTGGAACTTGTGAGGTCTTCGAAGTGCCCTCCTCCGGTGTGAGTGGAAATCTCTTGCAATTTTTGTAAATAGATATCAGCCACATGTGTTCAAAGCTAACCATGCCCAGAGGCCCGGCTATCATTGAATTTTCCATAATCTTTCTCGATTTGACAAACGTCAATGTCTAGTGCCTTATATTTTGCCAGATGAACATTTTTCCTAATTGAAATATTCCTGCTGATATTACGCAATCCTTAGCACAAACGGGACTTCTTTTCCATAGTTTATAGCTGTTGTGTTCAATTTTTATTTTTGACCTCATGTTTTTTTAAAAATCAATTCCTCATTTGTATTATCCCAATTTTTTTTCTTTTGATGTGTGTTTGTCGCTATTTTACTTTGTCTTTAAATGTTTTGATTTATTTTTTTCAACCAAAACGGTCCGCGTATTGTGTATGTTCACAGCCTTTCCATAATAACGTCCCTGTGTATGCTGTCTGTAAGTTTTCAGCCCTCTACCTGTTTGTTTCTCTCTCGTAAATGAGGGCAAGTTTGCTTGGCTGGTTTCGTTTTCGTACTACCGAAAAGATGTTCAAGAAACCAGCAACTTTCTTTCCTATTAAGGTTGTAATTTATGTGAAATAAAATTATAAGCATGGGGCTTTCCATCTGAAAGGATCAGAATTTCGCGTCAAGATTCACATTGCATAATACGCTTGTGTAGTTGCCCCAGAATGTCTGTTGGAGGGATCCATTGTGTGCCTTACTTATTATGAAAAGCAGAATTTGCTACTTGACATAGGCCTTTTATGCTGTGGCACATGATAGCAAAGTCCTTTGGTGGCCAGTGAATTTTTCTTTGATTTTTGTGTCTTTCTTGTACTGAATTGGATGTTGTGCAGACTTTTGTGGGTGGGGTTATTGTAGCGACTTGAACTTGGGAGGAGCTCTGCTGTGTGTGGTCATTCGTGTTGGCTGTTTGTTTAATCACAGCACAACCAAAAGCCCGTTTGTTCACACTCTTGATTTTGTTTTACAGTACTGGTTACTGGGACTGGGAATATCTTATGATAATGTCCTGTTTTCTGAGTCTTAACAGTTTATTGACAATTGAGTTTTTTTTTTCCGTCACCACAAATCACCACCCCTCTTTTTTTTTTTCTTTTTTTTTTTTGTAACATGTTATTTTCAGTGGTTTGGTATGGTGAGTAGATTGATAACAGAAATCTTGATAACACCTTTGGGATTAGAGGGGAATACATTAACACTAGTAACAGTGGCTTTTTTTCTTTTCCCAGAGATAGAAGTAGGGACAAACGGAGTGCCTCCTGTGACATATATTGTACTAATGAAATAAATGTGTTTTGGCCACAGAAAAAGCAAGCTCTGTGGTCTGCTGTTACATTCCGACTGTTGCTAAACTCAGCTTCTGACCACTTCATCCATCTTGTACAACTTGTGTGAGCAATGATGAAACAGAAAAAGAATTTCCTGTGAGCTTTGTTTACGGTTACCACCAATTTAAAAAAAAATAAAATTGAAATTTGGTCCTACGCAGAATGCATGTTTGTTGGAGAGATATAAAGATGCATTGGTTTGCTTTATAAATAGAGAGGTTTCAAGATTTCAGATAAATCAGAAACTTGGGACTCGTGTAAGTGTCCACTTTTTGCCCGACTGGGCCAATTGTTATTGGCTTTTTTTTTTTCTTTTCTTTTTTCTTTTTTTTTAATTATAAAAAGTCCTGATATAATGAGATGTATTAGACAGAATGATTCATGAATTCTGAGTTTCCCTGGAGTTGAGGAATTTTGTTCAGTAGTTAGGTTAGCACCTCTCCTTCTAATGATTCTCCACAAATCAAGCGGTCCCCTAGTGTAGTAGTAGTAGTAGTGTAAGGCAATGACGTATGTGACACTACTCCTTGGAATTTTCAGGACAAAGAGTCGTTATTGCTGTCATTGTCGTTTATTGCTGTCATTGTCGTTTATTGATGAATATTATGTGACCATTTTGCTGAGAACACAAAGAATGCTTTTTATGCTATAGAAAGCTGGCGTGCGCAAGCAAAAGCTGTTGGTAATATTCCCTGCAGTGTCTTGTAGACGTTGAATGAGAATGAGTGTACAAGCTTGCTGCTTCCACACTGCCTGGCTTGTTGCTAGTTTTCTAACAAGGCAAAAGGTTCTCCCAGTCCTCTGCCTCAGAGCTTGTGGCCATTTTTAAAGGCAGTTCGCATTTGTAATGCAGATTACGGCTTTGCTTTATTTGCTCCTCAAAAGTATTTTATACCTACGCATGTGTATACTTTCACACAACCCACCAATGTAAACAGTTGATAAGCGCAATAAAGATTTATGGATGTTGTATTCCTCTTGTCGCGTTTTTTATTTGAATGTCGTACTACTTTTTGTAGCTGATGTTTGTTTATCTTGAGATCACCATTTGTCTGCTGTGGAGGGTTCTTCTTGTAGTTCACGGGTGGTTGGTGGGTGATCCTACTTTTCTTTACCTGCTGTTTCTGTTTGTTTTGCCTTTTTTATTTGTTTGTTAATCTCTCATGGTCTACAGGTTATGCTGTTTGCCTCTCATTCGATAGGTCCTCGATTCGAGACCTGACAACAATGGAACATTTTCTTCTTTCATATTCTTTCCTGCTCTCTAACCATATGTTCTGTCGTCATCTGCTTTTGTCTCCACTTTCCATATGAACCAGTTCTGACCAATAGGTTCTACTGCAACCCACGCATTCTGTGTGCGCAGGTTTCGGTCAACGACGTTTTCTGGTCTTTCTGAACTCCAGTGAATGTCATTTCTTGTGTTCACGTCTCTGTTCAAGTAAAAATGGGCTTCGTGGGTGGTTGGCGGGTGCTCTGGTGTGGTTTGGTTCTTCTTTCCTATCAAACATCTATCGTCCTTATATCCCCTTCTTCTTTTTCATGTTTGTTACTCTCTTTTAACGCCTCTAATCTTCTGGCGCTCATATGACCTTATGCAGTTGCGAGCGCCGTAAAATCTCTACAAAAATGGGCTTCATCATCATTAAAGAATTACCATAAGCATGATCCTCAAGAAACCATAGACACCATTTGACCTTATGCAGCCACGAGCACCGTATAACCTCCACAAAAACTAAACTTTGTGGCGTCGGTGGCCTAGTGGTTAGGCTCTCTGACTCGCAACCGTAAGGTCGTGGGTTCGAATCCCGTCAAGGGCCCGACGTGTCCTTGGGAAAGGCACTTTACACGAATTTTCCTCACTTCACCCAGGTGGGAATGGGTACCCGGCTATAGACAGCGAAAGATCTTGTCAGTTTGTTAGTGTTTGAGCGCTTAATCTGCTGCTTGCACTGTATACTTCCCCGGGAAGCTGAGAATGTTTCGGAGTGTTCTATGGTCTGCTGGGGTAATAATATAGTGTAAAGTGCATAGAGCCTGCTGTTGAGCGGGGATATGCGCTATACAAATGATATCTATTATTATTACATGTATTATTAAACTAAAAAGAAAACTTAACATGTATGTAGGTAGGCCTACATCACATTTTATGTAGATTCTACGGCTGTGATGGAAAATGTACATATGTGATGAGTTAAAAAAAAAAAAACCATTGTAAAGAAAACTGCTTTACACGAGTTTTGTTATTTTGGCTATTACGTATGCCCTAAATAAGGGTTGGGGAGAGGGGGGTTGCGTTATTTTAAAGTTATATTAGGCCTACAGGCCATGTCATACATGTGGCCTTTTCTTTATATTATTATTTTTTTTAAACGACTTTTCCCATCTACCAAACTTTTCTCCCAGTTTTTCAGTGGCCTTCACTGGATCTATTGACTCCAAATATGATTGGATTTTCATTCTCTTGATCCTGAATACATCTACAAAGAGAACAGTACCTTTTAGTAGAAAGGCTCATAAATATCTAACATTGAAAAGAGGTCACTCATGAAAAAAAAGCCTATAAAACGCTGGCACTTTTGGTAAAACAGAATAACGTGTTAGTTACTTCAACTAAGCATACACCAAAGCTTGAAAGTGTAACGAAATACCACACAAATTGCTATAAAAAAAGGAGTACGGAGAAATGAGAAATAAAGATGTTTCCAGCTTTTGTGGCATATCTAGCATTGAATAGAGTTCACTCGTGCAAAGAAGCCTGTAAAACGCTAGCACCTTTTGGTAAAAGAAAATAATATTAGTTGCTACAACTAATCAGGCACAGACACTGATAGGTTATAACCAGTTCTGAAAGTGTAACGACCGACCACTCAAATTACTTAAAATGTAGGACTATGAAAAAAAGATTTTTCTAGTTTTCAGAGAATATCTAGTTTTGAATAAGAGTTCACCCGTGCAAAGAGCCTATAAAGTGGAAGCAGCAAAAAAAAATAATAATAAAAAAATAAAAAAAACCCACAAAAAAAAAGAACACTATTTTCTTAGCTATTACAAATAGGCGTGCACAGGACCTAATAGATTATAACCAGTACTGAAAGTGTAACGACTGACCAGACATATTACTGGAAAATATAGAAGGACTGAGAAAAAAGGTGCTTTCACTCAGCTTTTAGAGCATATCTAGCTTTGAATAGAGTTCTCTCGTGCAAAAAAAGCATATATAAAACGTTAGTACCTTTGGTAAAATGGAATACTGTGTTACAAACTTTAACTAAGCATGCCCCAAAACTAGTTGATCATGACCAGTACTGAAAGTGTAACGACCGATCACTTAAATTACTCAAAACCGCAGGAGGACTATGAAATAAAAGTTCTTCCAGTTTTCAGAGCATGCCTAGTTTTGAATAGAGTTCACCTGTGCAAAGAAGCTTTTAAAATGCTCGCACCAAGGTAAAACACAATATTATTATATTAGCTGTTCCAACTAGGCGTGTACTGTAGTGTACAAAAAACTAGTAGATTATAACCAGTACAGAAATTTAACGACCGACCAGACATATGACTGAAAAATGGAGGAGGACCGAGAAATAAAGATGTTTACAGATTTTAGAGCATATTATTATAGAGATCTAGCTTTGAATAGATTATGGCCAGTATTGAAAGTGTAACGACCGACTAAATTATTGAAAAATGGAGGAAGACTGAGAAATAAAGATGCTTTCAGCTTTTAAAGCATAATCTAGCATTGAATAGAGCTCAGTCGTGCAAAAAAAGTCTATAAAACGCTAGCACTGTGGGTAAAACAGAATAATGTGTTAGTTACTTCAACTAAGCATTCATAAAGGCTAGTTGATTACGACCAATACTGAAAGTGTAACGAAAGACGACACAAATTACTGAAAAAAGTAAGAGGACTGAGAAATAAAGATGCTTCCAGCTTTTAGTTTAGAGCATACCTAGTTCGAATTTGATTAAAGTTCACTCGTGCTAAGAAGCCTATAACACGCTAACACATTTAGTAAAACAGAATAATCTCTTAGTTATTACAACCAAGCATGCACAAAAACTAATAAGTTCTAACCAGTGCTGAAAGTGTAACGACCGACCGCTCAAAGTCAAATTACTTAAAATGTAGGAGGACTATAAATAAAAGATTCTTCCAGTTTTCAGAGAATATCTAGTTTTGAATTTGAATAATAGAGTTCACTCGTGCAAAGAAACCTTTAAAATGCTAGCACCAGGGTGAAACACAATATTTTGTTAGCTGTTACAAATAGGCGTGCACAAAATGTAATAGATTACCGTACAACAAGTACCGAAAGGGTAACGACCGACCAGACATATTACGGGAAAATGTAAAAGGACTGAGAAAATGAAAAATATGTGCTTCCAGCTACTTTTAGAGCATACCTAGCTTTGAATAGAGTTTACCCGTGCCAATCAGCGTATAAAATGCTAGTACCACTGGTAAAACACAATACTATATTAGATGTTACAACTAAGCATGCTCAAAAAGAAGTAGATTATGACCAGTACTGAAAGAGTAACGACCGACCAGACATATTACTGGAAAATGTAAAAGGACTGAGAACAAAAGGTGCTTGCCAGCCTTTAGAGCATATCCAGCTTCAAACAGAGTTCACTCGTACAAAAATGCACATAAAACGCTAGCATCTTTGTTAAAATAGAATAATGCGTTACGTACTTTAACTAAGAATGCACAAAAACTAGTAGATTATGACCAGTACTGAAAGTGTAACGATAGACCACACAAATTACAGAAAAATGGAGGAGGACTAAGAAATAAAGATGCTTCCAGCTTTTAGAGCATATCTAGCTTTGAATAGAGGTCACTCGTGCAAAGAAGCCCATAAAACGCTAGCACCTTTGGTAAAAGAGAATAGTGTTAGTTACCTCAACTAATCATGCACAAAAACCAATAGTTTATAACTAGTACTAAAAGTGTAACGACCGACCACTCAAATCACTTAATATGTAGGAGGACTATGAAAAGAAAATTCTTCCGGTTTTTCAAATTCGGTAACTTTTGAATAGAGTTCACCAGTGCAAAGAAGCCTTTAAATGCTCTCACCAAGGTAAAACACAATATTATATTAGCATTCGCTGTTACAAGGCGTCGGTGGCCTAGTGGTTAGGCTCTCGGACTCGCAACCGTAAGGTCGTGGGTTCGAATCCCGTCAGGGGCCCGACGTTGTGTCCTTGGGAAAGGCACTTTACACGAATTTTCCTCACTTCACCCAGGTGGGAATGGGTACCCAGCTATAGACAGCGAAAGATCTTGTCAGTTTGTTAGTGTTTGAGCGCTTAATCGGCTGCTCGCACTGTATGCTTCCCGGGAAGCTGAGAATGTTTCGGAGTGTTCTATGGTCTGCTGGGGTAATAATATAGTGTAAAGCGCATAGAGCCTGCTGCTGAGCGGGGATATGCGCTATACAAATGATATCTGTTATTATTATTATTACAACTAGGCATGCACAAAACCTAGTAGATTATGACCAGTAGGGAAAGTGTAACGACCGACCAGACAAATTAATAAATAATGGAGGACAGAGAAATAAAGATGCTTCCCAGCTTTTAGAGTATATCTTGCATTAAATAGGCTGACATGGAGACACATGGTTGTTGTCACGTTCCAATTATGGGCTAATTGGAAGAAAACGCGCCAACTTTTGAGAAGGGTGCCCTCTGGAAAACACCTTTAACGGTGAGTACTAGATCTAGTCTTTTTTTTTAGAATGAAAAAACAAGCGTTGTCGATTCTTTAGATATTCAGGTACCCCAGAAATGGGCAAAACTAAAAATCGAATTTTTGACCCAAGCATCGTGTTTTGCAGACCAGTGACATGACTACAGCATTAACCTTTTCGCTTCGTGCGGATTTCACTATGCGCATTACCTAAGAACGCCATTATTTTATGTACGCTATTCCCTGGAAACGCACGATTTTGGGCGTGTTTTCAAAGAAATGAATCGCCATTGTTTTAAATCATAGACGTTTATTTCTGGTGTCAAAGTAAAGTTTAAATCTTTGTCAACACAGACATAATTTTTTGACCATATTCACTTTCTTTGACCAAAGTTGTCAACAGCACAAACGAGTGTATGAAGCTGAAAAAAAAAGTTTTCAAAACAAATTTTACACCCCGATACACACACTAAACAGTTCAAGGGTGCTTTTCAATGATCATAACGCCTGTTCAGACAGGCGTGATCTATAATAAATATAATTTAACTAAAATTATCTGAAAATTCAACTGAACGAGTGAAAAATGTGCTGTTGTGAGCAGATTTATGAACAGCTCAATATCTTCAAGCATTGATTGAGTCAGCTCCTTTCCTGCTCTCTGATCTTTTTCTGTCGTCTGCTTTCGTCTCCACTTTTTGCTCTGTCCTCCACCTTACCCCTTTGCCTCCTCCTTTGGACTCCCGACTCTTTCTGTTGCCTTTCTACTGCTTATCTTCTGCTCCCTCTTACTGTTGTCTTTGAGCCGCACCCATGATATCAAGGTAGGTACGATCGAACACCAAGCCCTCTCGGTTAAGGAAGAAAAATTTCGGAGGTCCCGTGTGCAGGTTGCGCACGCTAAACTAGTTAAAGGTCCATTGGTGGTCCCAAAATCGATAAGAGCAGGCTTCGACCGCTGCCCAGGCAAGATTCAAAATTAATTCCTACCAAACTGAAAATGTGTCCGGCGCGCCCATGTGACCTTATGCAGTTGCGAACGCCGTAAAACACTTGTAAAAAAACCCAACAAAAAACAACAACAAACAAACAGACAAACAACAACAAAGGAAGAAAGAAACTCAATTAACTCAGTGTTTCGATAAAGTGAAAAACGAAAAGGCGTTTGTCTTCTCTTTGAAACCGGCCTTATGTTCCTTGAAGTTCCAATGTTTTCTCTCTCTCGCTCTCCTAAAATGTAATTGTAGAAGTTTTACGCCCCCACCGACATTATTTAGATCATTGAGGAGGCGGGGCTTCCGACCATGCGTGTCAGGGACAATGCGGGTTGAGAGAA
This sequence comes from Aplysia californica, assembly GCF_000002075.1. NCBI lineage: Eukaryota > Metazoa > Mollusca > Gastropoda > Aplysiida > Aplysiidae > Aplysia > Aplysia californica. The sequence goes on along the minus strand of NW_004797572.1, from coordinate 675,616 downwards.
ATCCAACATTCCACTTTCCAGCAGAAAGACATGGGTACTCGGTAGAAATTTTCTCGCTGTACCACAAATGTCTGCTCTTTCTCTTAACCTCTGTTTCTGTCCCTCTCTACCTCTATCGAACTGTCTCTCTCTACTTGTCTTCTGTCTGTCTCTCCTGGCATTAGTGGTGTTATGGTCAGACTCTTTGCTATGGCACGTTTAGATACGAGTTAGATTCCTGAATGTTGATCCACCTGAACACAATTTGCCAACGTTTTCTTTTTCAGTCAAAATCGATAGTTATTGTTTTTCTGTGTTCTTTCAAACATTTCTATGGGCTTGTCAATCCTGTTTTTCTTGTATTTTCCAGACATCTGTGTTTTCTTTGGTATAGCTTCCCTCTAACCACTCAACCAAACATAAGCCCCATGAAGATATTCAAATCACAACTGAAATTTTCAGAATGGGAAAATTTAGAATCTCTGAAGGGTTTTCTTCGCTTAACAAAAGATTAACATTTTTTTTCAATTTCAAGAATAGACCAACTTGACGTAGATCTAGCAAAATTTCTCGAGTGAGAGATCGATATGAGGCCGGTGACTCTTTTTCAAAAGTGGCATCATCTAACTTACAGTTACACTTACGGATTATCGTTGATTCGTCTTTTGAAATAGTACATCACTATTACTAAAGAACAGACGTACCCTGATTTTTTTTTCTCGCAAACTTCAGTACCTTTGAATCCTTCATAGGTGGGTTTATCCTCTTCAGATAAACTCTGAATGGGGAATGGCCTTTGAAATACACCATGGTTTCACCAATACAAAGTCCTGCTTTGGTTTTTACAGGTTTAAAAAAACTTTCTTTTGTAGATACGGGATAAATTAAATGGATTCATCTTTAAAATGTTAAGACAAAGCTCCCCGTAGTGCACTGGTGCTGTGTTGTTTGAAAAATGAGAAGCGAGAACTGTCAAGAACCGTTTTCTTTACTTGTACATCATTATTCAGCAGGAAGATAAGTGCAAACCAGGGCTTCAAGGTCAATGAGCCCCTGTAGTTGTAGTTGGCTTAGTGCTACGTTGACCTTGGAAAATCATTAGAGTTCAGAATTTAAAAGTGCCTAGGCCAGGAGCAAGGCAAACATTAGGTTGACACGGTGTTGGAAAACTTCTGCCATTCTGTGGAGTAGGGAACAGCTTAGGCTAGTGAGAGAATTAAAAAAAATTATATACCTCCCCTGGCTATGACACTCTGGGGAAGAAGACTATCCATAGCTATATTACGAATTTTTAAGCCAGATTACTAACTTTTTATTAGTTGATTACTGAAACATAAGCTGGTGGCGGGTGGGCAGCCCTGCCCATGCAAAAATTCAAAATAATTAATAATTCCTACCAAACTACACTGTAATAATATTGTTTAATGTGTCCTGCTCGCTCAAATGACCGTAACCAGTTGCAAGCTGTAACACGTAATCTTCTGATGACCTATTATTAGTGTTGCAAGTGCTGAAAAACTCTTACTAAAACTCAACCATTCTGTTCTTTCTGGAGAAAGTGACAGTGTAAACTGGCTTTGCCTCCTTGTGTTTAGCGAGGAAGTTGAGGGAGAGAAGCAGCATTTTAGTTGAATTCTAAAAGCAAAGCGGCAAGATGATGGATGGCGACTGGTAGGATAACAAGCGTAAGTTAAGGACAAGGTTTTTTAGCTTTAGTAGACGTTTTACGGCGCTCACAACTGCATAAGTTCATAAGAGAGCCAGAAGATTAGAGGTGTTACAAGAGAGTTACAAACATAAAAAAGAAGAAGGGGGAGATAAGGACGATAGATGTTTCATTGGAAAGAAGAAGCAAACCACACCAGTGCACCCGCCAACCACCCACAAGGACAAGGTTGCCCACATCCAAGGGGAACAAAAAAATAGAATTTCGTTGAAGGTGAAAAGTGCAGCAGTTCTTTCTACACATGACACAACAAATCCAAGTACAAATTATAAAAATTTCTCAATATTTATTTACAAGTGATATTTACATCACACCGAGACCATACTTCGTACAACCACACATCTAAAACCAGCTAAATTCTCATATTTCATAAACTCAGAATGTTTTCTCTCTCTCTCTCTCTCCCTCTCTCTCTCACATACACACACACTGACATGCTTGGTAAGAATGTTCACTTCTTAAACTTGTTCGTACAACCATGCATATTCTTCTCATATTTCAGAAACTCAGAATGTTCTCTCTCTCTCTTTCTCTCACACACACTAACACTGATACGTTTAGTAAGGGTTTTCACTTCTTAAACTTGTTCGTACAACCATGCATATTCTCATATTTCAGAAACTCAGAATGTTCTCTCCCTCCCCCTCTCTCTCTCTCACACACACACACATACACTGATAAGTTCAGTCAGGGTTTCACTTCTTAAACTTGTTGGACGGTCTGTCAAACACTTGCTTCATGCCCCCTCCCTTGGCCGTGTGGAATTTGAGGTTCTGTGCCGTGTCCTGCATCCAGGGCGCCTCGTACTGTGTGGTGTCTTGGTCCAGAAGGTGAGTGTACTTTGTGCGTCCTGACCGGCCAAAGTTCTTAACCTGCACAAACGACACAAACCAGAACATGAGACCGTTTTCACATTAACCAAACCGTAACATGAGACTGAGACCGTTTCCACATTAACACACACTTTACTTTCATTCGACCGTTATTCAGATCCCCACCCGTTCTCAAAACTTATATTAGAAAAAAACAACCCCAACAACAATCAAATGCTAAAAACATTCAACCAGTTCCACACCCACCATTATCCTCCCTTTTTTTTGCCCCAATTCAGAAAAAAAGGAACTTAAAAAGCAACCCCCAATTTAAAAAAAAAATGATGATGATGATGATGATGACAAGTGGCAACTTGCAAATCATCAGCCAATTTTTCAGATTCACAAGCCCAACATTTTGAAATTCTTTTTTTTTTTTTTTGTTTCAATTTCTCAGTCTGTCTGTGGTTTCAGTTGCATGTGCTCAAGACAAAATATTCTGAAGAAATTCAAATGATGAATGTTGAAAAAAGCAAAGAACGATGCATAATGTGGGTGCAATTTTTAATGAAAGTTGTTTTACTCTCATGAAAAACGCAGCTGAACAGCCTGCAGACGAAATACCTGTAGATGTCATTGTCACTGCAAACCCAAAATATACCAAAATCTGCTGTAACGGCGACCTGTTAAAGACAATAAACTGTACAAATGACCATCCCCCCCCCCCTTACCCCATGTCTTTTTCAAATAGATTTCAATTATACCATCCAAGACTAAGATATTCATTTTTCTAAGACAACCACTTTTTTACTTGACACTGGACAATCTCCTGTCCTACAGTCCTACTATACGAACCAAATCTTTGGGAATTGCTTTTATCCTGAGAAATTTGATATCTGTGAGGCAGCGTGGTGGAATCAGGCTCCCGTCAAAATAATCAAAGTGAAGAAACTTGCATTTTTCCGCAGGTTTGTGAATTTTTATCAAATTTTTGTTTTTGGGCTCAACACCTTTCATGCCCATTAAAGAACTCATTTCTGTGTGGATTTTCCTGGAAAACGCTAATTAAAGGCACAAAAAATGGAAATTTTCAGTTTCACGGACTCTTAAGCTATGGAAATAACTAATCTTTGACGGCTATTTTCTCACTAACTTTTCCTCTGAAAACAGGTGACCCCCTCCTCCTTCATAAACAAATATCTCGACTTGTATTCAAGACAAATTGATATTTTTTTCATTCAAATATAGGCAAGTATTCAAGGTAAATTGATATTTTTTTCATTCAAATGTAGACAAAAAGTGAACAAGATTTAAGATGATACCAATAACTCTACATGCACAAAAATTGACGAGAGCCTGATTCCACCACGCTGCATCACACTTTATTCAATCCCATCAGGCAAACAAAATGTTATAACATTTTCAAATTTGCTCCAGTTGACCTTCGGGCAACTTTCCAAAAGACAAACACCTGCAGAGTAAATAAGTGGTGTCCAAAACCCTCCAGCTCCTCAGTATAGGTGAAGGGGTGGAGTCTAACTGCATCACTTTCTGTAAAATAATTTTGCTAATATATACAGCAAAACCGTGACAGGACAAGACGGGGCACTTTACCTGCATAACTTTCGGCAAAATGGTTTTGTCAAAGTGATCCTCGAGGGTGGGCTGAGAGAAGTCCTGTTTGTACACCGTGTCCTCCTCATTCTGAAACATTACAACAACAACAAAAAATATTTATAAAAAAATACACTTGCTGGCATTTTTCATACATTAACTCATTCAGTGCTACAGACGAGAATACTCGCGAAACCGGGGCCCAGATCACATACTAGCGACGGGTATTCTCGCATTCTGCTTCGCTATCTTTATGGAAAGAATTACTCTATCTAATCCATACCCAAGTTATCATAACCAATCATGATGCATTATGGGAAAGGTCAAGGAGACATTTTTTCTGCCCCAACAGCCATTGAGCCCGCTAGTTTCCATTGATTTTCCTGGGCAGACCTAATTTCATGTTTCCGTAACAAAAGTGCGAAGTATATACAAGGGGAGTTCACTACTGGAGCTCTCAGCATTGAACGAGTTGGTAAATCATTGAAAAAGAATCTGATTCAATGGCAATTTACATTGACTGTAACCCGTAACTTTCACAGCAAATGGGAATAACTCCTCAACGACTGAGATAGTCCAAGAACAACAGTGAATATCTCCTACCGATCTTAAAGGACCGTCAAGATGAAAAAGGAAAATCTCAGAGTCCTACAGCTCTCCTAAAGTCTAAAAACATGGAATGTCTCCTGCAGTCTGTTGAAAAAAAGGTATGGGCTTAATGCCTCTGTCAATACTAGTAGATTATTTAAGAGGCAGGAATTCCGAGTTTAATGTCCATCTCCGAAAGGTCAAGCCAAATAGAAATTTCGTGTAAAGTGCCTTTCACAAGGACACAACGTTGGACTGAGCTGAAGCTTGAACCATGAACCTGCAACCTCACGATTGTGAGTCCAGTAGCCTAACCACCTATGCCACTTGCAGTCTACTGATAACATAGAATATTTTTACCTATGTGAAAGGCCACAACTTGCCATTATCCCTTCTCACAAAGAGCCACAGCTAAACAATCATCCAATCTCACAATTTATAGCCCCCGTTAAATAGTCATCCAATCTCTCAAAGAGCTACACTAAATGGTTGCTTTTAATCACAAGGGGGCTATCCCGAAAAATGCTATTTTTTCTTTTTATCCAAACAAATTTACACACCAATGAAACCAAACTCCTCCTTTAGGTGGGGCAATGCCCACTTTTGGTGTAGGTCAAGATTTCTGGAAACCCCTGAAATCTGGGTTAGCCCGCGATCAAGTAATCATTGTATCTCACAAAGAGCCACCTCTAATCACAATTTTTGCTTCTCTTAGTGTAGGACTCCACCACACGCCATTTTGCTAAGAAGGACAGTGGGGATCAAGCGGTACAATTGACTCACAAATGCTCAACTGTGGGAAAGAAGCCAAAGACCAATAAAGGAAGACATACAGGTGAAGAAATGGAAATGGATTGGGCACATCCTGAGGAGACCCCCGACAAGCATCATCCGACAGGCTTTGACGTGGAATCCACAAGGAAAACGTAAGAAAGGAAGACCAAAGATGACATGGAGGCGAGCGGTACAAGTGGAAATGGAAAAGGCGGGGACATCATCGAAACAGCTAAAAAGGATGCACAGGACAGGCTCCGCTGTAGAAATGTTGTAGATGGCCTACGCTCCACTGGGAGTTAAAAAGGGCAAGAGAGAGAGAGACACGCCGGTATGTAAAGTGTATGAGTCATACTCTGAGCAGTCAATCTAAGTTCCTCACAAAGACCACCACCCGCAATCGCAAAATCAACGGGGGACGAGAACTCACCAGGAAGAAGGCTCCTCTGTGGTAGTACTTCTGCAGGAACTTGTACTTTCCTTTGGGAGCCTTGTTGGTCACCTCTTTCGGGTTCGTCCTGGCCTCCTGCCTACGCTCCTCCTCTGTCATGTTGCGCAGTCTCTCAACTTCCAGTTTATCTTTGTCAAGTCTAGATTTTAAAAAAAAAAAGAAGAGGTACCAAAACTCAATACAAATTAAAGAACTGGTCTGACAATTCAGGGCATTGTATTCAAGGGAAAAGGAAATTGAAGCAGTTTGTAAGATTAGTCTTAATTTCTAATTAGAACACCCTCCCACCAGAAAAAAAAAGAAATATCAGTGACCCAAAAAACCCAACCCAACACCCCTCCCCTCCCCAAAAACAACAACAAAAAAACCAGCGTGGTAGTTCTCCTGCAGGTTCAGTCTTGCAGAGAATCTGGATCAGTCGACGTTCTGTTCAATATACTGTACCCAGAAGACAAACCTTATATAAATCTTTATGAAACTTTCTTAGCTTCCTGGAAAGTATTGGAGCAAGCTGCCATGACACAAGTGCTCTCAACCACTAATATACCGTGAGACCTTCTCCTGTCTCAGCTAGGTAATCACTCAGTATGTAGCATAAACACGGCCTCGCGGGCACTCGCGGCCTTCCGACCGCGTGGTATCGGTGAAATCGGGGTAATTCCGATTGCTGTTTCTTTGCTCTTTCGTTATAAAACACCAAATGCAGTACACCTTGTAAAAGTTCAGCTTTTCCTCGTTACAATGGTGTAAGTTGTTTATATGTCCGATTATTAGGAGCTGGAGAATCGCTGACAAAAGCGAAGCCCCTCGCGGTCAGAATGCGTGGTCGGCCGGTTAAAAAATTGACACGCGTGTATTCAAATGCTTCGCGGAACGAGGGATGACCAAACACCGTCTTTTCATACGCGGAGAACTGTAGAGCTTTAAACGGGCTTTCCCGTGGTATATATTTGGCTTTTGGCGTTTAAATAGAAAGCTTTTAAAAATGCTGTCAAAATGTTTAAAGATCACTTTTTACACAAAATATGTAAAATACCGGCTTAAAAAAGGAATTAATAAAAAGATCAGTTTATTTTCTATTAGAATAAAGTAATCAGCTTGATATTACATTTCATCAATCTTTCCCCGAGACTCGGAAAATATGTGACCCAGCACGCGGGGTACACTACAGTAGTATAGAGCCGACTCGCTCGCCGCGGGAGCTAGTGCGGCGCCGGCCGGGTCAACGCTCGGTGTTTTTGGTCGAAATAACGACAGATCATCGTGTTTGAGGTGATAAAATACTGATTTGTCATGATCTCAGTCTTGAAAATAATTAGGCTCCATATATTTGTTAAAGTGATTGTACTGTTAATGTGGAGATGTTTAGTGCTCTTGGTACTCTTTTATTGTCTGTCAAACATGGGGTGGCAGCCAGTGACTGACTTTATTTTAGTTTAGTAGAGATTTTATGGCGCTCGCAACTGCATAAGGTCATATGAGCGCCTATCACTGACTTTAAGAAATTTGATCAAATTTTAAACAACTACCATTTTCTTACAAATTGACTGAGAGGTTAAAGAATGGTACCAAAATGCTCAGTGGATATAGGCCTTTCAAATGGAACAGATAAATTTGGCATACAGCTACTTTGAAAATTTAGTTTCTGGTACCTGCACTCAGTTCAGCCGCACTCCCACTGTGATGTCAAGACAGCAGGGATGGAAATTTTCCTTAAATTTACGGAAATCTGTAATTTTGATTTGCTCCGTCATTTTCCGTAAGTGTTGCTGTCTTCTCTCTTTCCCTCAAACCACTAAATCGTACACTTCTCAATTGTCCCTATCTCTCTTTCCATCAAGGAAACACATCTTATCTTCTCTGTCCTCCCTTTTTCCCTCATACAAACAAACTGTACACTCTTCTGTCCTTCCTGTCTCTTTTTCCATCAAAGAAACAAATCTTATACTACTTTGTCTTATCCGTTTCACTTTCCCTCAAATAAACAAATCTTGCACTTCTCTGTCCTCTCCTTCCCTGAGACAAACAAATCTTGCACTTCTCTCTGTCTTCTCCTACCCCGTAGACAAACAAACAAATCTTACGCTTCTCTCTGTCTTCTCCTACCCCCTTAGACAAACAAACAAATCTTACGCTTCTCTCTGTCTTCTCCTACCCCTTAGACAAACAAACAAATCTTACGCTTCTCTGTCCTCTCCTTCCCTGAGACAAACAAATCTTGCACTTCTCTCTGTCTTCTCCTACCCCTTAGACAAACAAACAAATCTTGCACTTCTCTGTCCTCTCCTTCCCTGAGACAAAAAAATCTTGCACTTCTCTCTGTCTTCTCCTACCCCTTAGACAAACAAACAAATCTTGCACTTCTCTCTGTCTTCTCCTACCCCTTAGACAAACAAACAAATCTTACGCTTCTCTGTCCTCTCCTTCCCTGAGACAAACAAATCTTGCACTTCTCTCTGTCTTCTCCTACCCCGTAGACAAACAAACAAATCTTACGCTTCTCTCTGTCTTCTCCTACCCCGTAGACAAACGAACGTAGACAAACAAACAAATCTTACGCTTCTCTCTCCTCTCCTTCCCTGAGACAAACAAATCTTGCACTTCTCTCTGTCTTCTCCTAACCCCTTAGACAAACAAACAAATCTTACGCTTCTCTCTGTCTTCTCCTACCCCGTAGACAAACGAACGTAGACAAACAAACAAATCTTACGCTTCTCTCTCCTCTCCTTCCCTGAGACAAACAAATCTTGCACTTCTCTCTGTCTTCTCCTACCCCTTAGACAAACGAACAAATCTTACGCTTCCCTCTGTCTTCTCCTACCCCGTAGACAAACGACCGTAGACAAACAAACAAATCTTGCACTTCTCTGTCTTCTCCTACCCCTGAGACAAACGGACAAATCTTACGCTTCTCTCTGTCTTCTCTAACCCCGTAGACAAACAAACAAATCTTACGCTTCTCTCTGTCTTCTCCTACCCCGTAGACAAACGACCGTAGACAAACAAACAAATCTTACGCTTCTCTCTGTCTTCTCCTACCCCGTAGACAAACGGACAAATCTTACGCTTCTCTCTCCTCTCTGTCTCTTAGACAAACGGACAAATCTTACGCTTCTCTCTCCTCTGTCTCTTAGACAAACGGACAAATCTTACGCTTCTCTCTCCTCTCTGTCTCTTAGACAAACGAACAAATCTTACGCTTCTCTCTGTCTTCTCCTACCCCGTAGACAAACGACCGTAGACAAACGAACAAATCTTATGCTTCTCTCTCCTCTCTGTCTCTTAGACAAACGAACAAATCTTACGCTTCTCTCTGTCTTCTCCTACCCCTGAGACAAACGAACAAATCTTACGCTTCTCTCTGTCTTCTCCTACCCCTGAGACAAACGAACAAATCTTATGCTTCTCTCTGTCCTCTCCTACCCCGTAGACAAACGACCGTAGACAAACGAACAAATCTTACGCTTCTCTCTCCTCTCTGTCTCTTTTGACCCGCTTCAGTTCTCGTAGTTTCCACAACTCATACTCCTCCTCGTCATTCTCGTCGTCTGTTTCCATTTCGTCGCAAGCCTGCTGGAGACTTTTCTCTTCCTCCATCTCTCTCTTCATGTCCTGGTTCGCCATCTACAAAGCCAAGACAAAACATCCGTTCACTCAACCACACCAACAACAAACTGTCCCCGTGGTTTTATACACCCCGCATAATTTAATCATTTTTTGACTAATTTCTGATTATTTTCCTTTCTCATTCTTTGTTAAAATTAACAGAATCGCATAATTTCACATTTTTGGGCCCAGTTTACATAATTTCAGAATTTTTTTTGCATAAAACAACAGGACAGAACAAAAGCCACCTTACCAGACAAGGGTGGCCATCTTTTCAACCTCAGATGACAGCACTAGCATCATTTTGACTGTTTATTTTCACTGTAAGAGCCGTTATCTTCATGACTTTCTTCTTCCATCATAAAAACTGTTATCTTCTTGACTATTTTCTTCAAACATAGATAAGATACATCTTTATTGTCCAGATCCTGGCACATTGGTTTGGTGTTTCACCATGTATAGACACACACACACACACACACACACACACACACACACATACCCATATCCACACACAAGCACGCTTACAGTCACATGCATAATATAAATGAACAGTAGTATAAACAATAATAATCTTAAGTTTGATAGGAACAGAGAAGTCACTTTGACTATTTTCTTCAGTTGTGGGAACAGATATCGTTTTGAACACTTTCCTTTTCTACAGAGTCTGAAATTATTTTGACTACATTCATCTGATACAAGAACCGATATCTTTTAGATTATTTTCTTTTACTGGAAGAACTGATATCGTTCTGACTATTTAATTTTTTTTTTCTACTACCACAACCGATATCACTGGAGATCCCAGAGAGAGCCAGCCAGTACAATATAGAAAGACATACCTTGATGGTCTGTCGTTTCCTCTCCTCCGCCAGTCTCTTGGCTTCCGCCTCCAACTCCTTCGCTTTTTCCTCTTCTCTTTCCTTTTCCTGTACGGTAATTCTGTCCTTCCTAAAAACAAAGAACGGCAATGAGCGCTGGAAAAAGACATTTTTATTCCAGGTGAAAGAGACAGTCGTGATGTCAAGAAGCATGAAAGAGAAAGACAATGTAGAAGAACATAGGGATGGAGCACATAGCAAAATGAAAGAATTCAGGTATATATGAAAAGGGTGTATATTGTGTGTGTATGTGCATGCGTGTGTGTGTGTGTGTGTGTGTGTGTGTGTGTGTGTAGGGGTATGGATAAGTAAGAATAAGACCATTTAGATACCGTATGTAGTGTGTTTCTGTGAGCGCGCGTGCAGGGCTATGGATAAGCAAGAATGAGAAAATTTAGATGTGAAGAG
>NW_004797572.1:657441-663614 GCF_000002075.1 Aplysia californica | reverse complement strand
ATATATAAAATAAGCTTTGAAGTTTAGAGGTGATACAAGAGAGTAACAAACACACACATACACACACAAAAGAGGAGATAAGGACTATAGATATTTGATATGGAAGAAGGAGCAAACCCCCAACACAAATTTTCAGAAATGGTAGCAGGAAAGAGGAATATGTACGTAACACTATGATATGACATCAGTGGGCTATTACTACACATGGTATGTAGCCACACTCATTTGTTATATATTTGCATGTGTCTTTTAAAAACTGCTTTTTAGTTATAGTAAGTGTCTTATGGCACTTGCAACACAATAAGGTCATATACGTGCCGAAGATTAGAAGTGTTACAAGAGAATAACAAACACAAAAAAGAAGGAGGGGAGATAAGGACGATAGATGTTTGATAGGAAAGAAGAAGCAAACCCCACCAGAGCACCCGCCAACCATCCACAGTAGAAATTGTCTAAGATGGCTACCCACTGTCGAGGAGAAAAGTGGTTGTTTTATGTAGTGTCATTATAATGTAAAGAATACACAAAGGAAGAAGTGGGAAGCGGCTGTTTTTTTTTACAAATGATTGGCTTATACACAGTACATTTGGAACAGATTCAACTGTAAGTTCGGATTCTGAATTAAAAGTCACATCACACTTATTTCAAAACAAGAAATACAAACTGTGCTAACTGGCTATGAAAGAAAATCGTCCAATTATTTTTACCCCTTGAAAACGTACACACGGGGACTCAAAACTTATGGACCACTGTTTAATGTATCCTGTATCAAGACGATTTATAATATACAAAGTGTATTACCCATATAATTTTAATGTTGTTATCGATCCAGTTATCTAAAAATACCAACCTGGATTTATTTGGAAAATTAGCACCTCCGCATTAAAAAAGGCCTTTCTAGAGTCCAAGTGAACAGCCATTAAGGTGTACCATTATCAAGAAACCTCGGTAAACCAAGGCCACTCCTTCAGTCAAAATGATTTCAGGAAGGATTGACCCCCTCCCCCAAAAGAGGGAAACACTTCAACATATCCACACTAACCTCTTCATCCAACTCTTCCTCTTCCTCCTCCTCCTCTTCTCCTTCGCTGCTTTCTTCTGCTCTTCTCCTTCTCACAGGCCGATCCTCGTCCTCGTCCTCTGACCCCTCCGCAATGACCTCAGGCTCAACAACTTCCCGACGGTGACGAGCTACCCGGGCCATTTTACGCATCTCACTGAAACCATACACAGGTACAATCTCAACATACACAGGTAAAAGCTCAACATACACAGGTAAAAGCTCAACATACACACATTAAAGCTCAACACACACAGGTACAAGCTCAACATACACAGGAACAAGCTCAACATACACAGGTACAGGCTCAACATACACACATTAAAGCACACACAGGTACAAGCTCAACACACACAGGTACAAGCTCAACATACACAGGTACAGGCTCAACACACACAGGTACAAGTTCAACATACACAGGTACAAGCTCAACATACACAGGTACAAGCTCAACATACACAGGTACAAGTTCAACATACACAGGTACAAGCTCAACATACACAGGTACAAGTTCAACATACACAGGTACAAGTTCAACATACACACATTAAACCATACACAGGTACAAGCTCAACATACACAGGAACAAGCTCAACATACACAGGTATAAACTCAACACACAGGTTTAAGCTCAACATACACAGGTACAACACACACAGGTTTAAGCTCAACATACACAGGTACAACACACACAGGTTTAAGCTCAACATACACAGGTACAACAGGTTTAAGCTCAACATACACAGGTTTAAGCTCAACATACGCAGGTACAACATACAGAGGTACAAGCTCAACATACAGAGGTACAACACACAAAAAGGTACTTAGTTTTAGTAGAGGTATTACACGCTCGCAACTGCATAAGATCATAATATGAGCGCCAAGGGGTGGATGTCAACAGAGAAGTCTTAACAGGGAATCAGTATTACTCTGCTCACCTCTTTAGTTTCAACAGCACAACGTCTGCTTCGACTATCAAGCTCAACATACACAGGTACAATAAAAACATGTTGGAAGTTAATTTCTCCGTCTAAAGTGACGCCGTATTTTTCAGTCACTAGAGGAGTTGTTTATTTTTTAATTTGACAAAAATGACGGGTAATGAAAGAAAACCTGATAGTCACAACTATAATGGGAGAAATAAATAGCTAGCTCGTACTGTACCGCAGCAGACACTGGCTAGTTCGAAGCAGTATTCTTTTCCTAATATAATAGCATTCCCCACCCCCGATCATTTTGAAGATAAATCTTGTCTTAATGAATTTTTTAAAAACATAGGATTTTTAAAGAAGATTACCTCCCTCTATCAGGTTTTTTTTTGGCAAGCATCAGGATAAATCCCTAGGAGCTCAACGGTAAACAAAAAAATCCTAAGTGTTTCCAGTAGTGCCATGACACATTAAGAAAGCTAGCTCTATCTTGTCCACCGGCCCCCCTATTCCTCACCCAGTTCCCTTATTATGACACTTTAGCAAACAATTCAAACTGAACATTCCCCAGCAACAAGTCACCTACCTATCCTCTTCCTCATCCTCATCGTCTCCATCGCTTTGCTGCTGTTCTCTCTGCTGTAGGCGCTTCAACCTCCGGTCCATTATTTCCTTCTGTCCATCCTCTTCTTCCTCCATCTCCTCCGCTTTCTCTTCCAGCACAGCCATCCGTCCTCTTCCAGCCTGGAAGCCAGCTCCGACCTCCAACTCTTCATCCTCATCGCTGCTGCTGTCTGGGGCAAACTCCGGCCTCTGACCCCTCATGTATCTGGTGACCTTCACCTTCTCCATGGTGATCTCCCCTAAAAGGATCATCACACATCAATTAAAAAAACTGTACACCAAATACGTCAACAAAGTTATTTATAATAGTTTTACTCCAAATATGTCCACAGCAATGAATGTCTAGGAAATAAAATGCTCAGCACACTATTAGAGCGAATCTCAGTGTTGAGTCATTCCTCTATGGAAACATTTGTTTTAGTAAGAGTTTTACAGCACTTGCAACACAATACGGTCATATAAACAAACATAAAAAAGAAGCAGGAGAGATCAGGACGATAGTTGTTTGATAGGAAAGAAGGAGCAAACCACACCAGAGCACCCGCAAATACCAACGGAAACATTTACAATCAACACAAAAGACAAGAGATAGAAGATAAGCAAACAAAAAAAGATAGACCACACTTATGTATGAATGAATACAAACATTTGGACCACATTTATATTCGTAAAAGGGTCACTGAACTCACACAATAGTCTCAAACAACACTAACACATAGACCTTGAATTAATCTAAATGGGGGCAAATAAACACCAATATTCAAAAATCTCAAAAGATAGAAATTATAGTCTCAATGAACAATATCAAGACATTACATGAAAATCTCAAAGAATGCAAGCAGGACCAGATCAGAGACTCAAAGCACACTTCTAGACAGACCATACATAATAACAGTCTCAAAGAACATTTACAGATAGAGACCTTATGACATTCTCAAAATGCAATAACAGAGAGACATAACATCATTGTATAGTCTCAAGATCAGTAAAAGAGACAAATCACTGTGTCACAAAATGTGCTAACAGAGAACACAAAGAGAGAGCCATTACATTGTAGTCTCAAAGAACACATTATGCATGCAGATAGGCTCTACATTTCAAGAAAGAGTTCCGAATGGAGGGTGAAAGTTTATTCCAACCCTTTACACCCCTGTTCCCCATACAAACCCAAACAAAGCCATCCCCTTATAAGCACAACAAAATGTGAACAAATAATGCCTACCGCAGCAGATAAAAAGATACATACCCTTCTCATTCCTCACAGGGATAGCACCTGCCGTAGACATGATGGCAACTTTCCCAAAACGACCTAGCCCTCAGCACAAGTCACAGCATTCACTGCTGGATAAGTCAAGGGGGAACACAGGGAGGGTACAGCTGTAAAGATGATCAATACAAAAAATTAACACTCAAAAATGAAATTAAAAAAAACCCAAACAAATAATTCAACATACCTTTGAACTCCATACACTTGTGTTTAGACATGAAGTGAAAATATCAAAAGCAAGTTCAGTAATATATGTTAAGAGTTCCTCAGAGGGCTAGCACTTATTGTGACATGGTCCACATTATAAGAGTCAGGGTTAAGGTTTGTACACCCCGCTGTCCCGCTAAAAATATTTGCTTTTGTGCGTTGTTGATCATGAGGCCCTCCGCGGAACTCCTTCCGCCAAGTAATACAATGTGTGTGTAGGCTGCTGTGTAGGTAGGCAACAGTGCATTTTCCCCTGTCGAAGTGGCTAGCCGTACTTAAGTACGGCTAGCCTCTTCCGACTTCCTTCCCGCCTTCCCTTGTTTCCCTGAGAGGTTTCCACGATCTTTGATGATAACAATAGAAAGTGGCTATTCTCACCCGCCCGGAAGTTCTCGCAAGATCAACTCCTCCCCTCTTCTCTCTGTCTCTGTCTCTTTCTGAATACTGTCTATCGGTGTGGACGATCAAATTGACCAAAACAAAGTTAAAAAATGATGTTAAAACACAAAAGTAAATTAATTTGGTTGTCTACAAAGATGCTACGGCTATTTAACTTTTCGAATCGAGCCGAACTACGCGGGTCGCCATTTTGTTTTGCCCGGAAATTCTCACGCTACTCCTCTCTCTCTCTCCACTGCCCACAGACAAAATTGTACGCTTTTAGTAGGCTACAGTTGTAATGGAACGTTTGTTCACGGCATAGAATTCTACAATTTTTCTGTTATCACAGTGTAGAATTCTGTGGTTTAGGGTGAACGCAAAATTTGGTGAACGCGCACCTGGTGAGAATAGGCTAGGCTAGCCACAAGACTCGCCTGCCTGCACTATTCTCACTCCGGGTGAGAATAGAGGTGGCCATAACAATAATAGATATTAGGAGGAGTTCATCAAGGGCTGACAAGATATATTCTGTCATGACAGGTTCGACTGTTTACCATCATCGTATAACAACAAGGGAAGGATTCTGACTTCCGTAAAAGTAAAAGTAAAGAGCTACCACTAGCAACCAAGACCAAACAAACACAAAATAAAGAAGAGACCTTAACCGTTCCTAACCTAGATAAGATCTAACCCCTAACCCGCTCTTCTACTCTGTTTCATTGTCGTCGCTCGTTACCGAATTCCTGCAATAACAAGCCTAGATCTAGATGTCAACTATTAAACAGCAACGGCAATAACTGACAATTTGTAGGTAAGACGAAATAACAATTTCTATCAATTATCGATAACAAGTAGTAAAGTAGCAGCCTGCAAATACTTAGTGGATGCTCATTGAAAGTATTTCCTAATAAAAGGGTTGATTACACTAGAGAAATCACAATAAAATGTACCATGATACCTCCTATTCAAAAGGATCACTAACCTGATTTAGAAAGACACTAAATCAACTAAATGTACTAAAAATTGTTTATTTACTGTTTCCAATTTTCACTATCTAAAAGTAAGACGATTGGAAAAGTGAATTAGAACTCTCCTGTGTGTGAACAAACAAACTTGAACGTGTCCTGCATTGCCAGGTTAACAACCTCTTTATTCACACAAACATTGAGTTGAATCATAGGTAACAGAAATATTTATTACATATTAGTAGCTATACAACAAAATATACCGTATCAGTAAAGAAATATTACTCTTGAAGGTTTTTATAATTTACTAAAAAGGAAAATACAATTTTAAAAATATCTTATTATATTATTTTCCTAAAGCTACTCACTTGTACTAAAAACTGGCTGTCAATGTAAATAACAGTGACCTCTTTACTTTACCTAGATTACAAAATTAAGGGGAGAAAACCATAACACTAACGTTGAACCAGATGTAGCAGGATGTAAGCAGAAAGAGTATTTTACTATAGTTTACTCAGGGACTTCTACTTTTCGAGACGTGTTTGCAGAAATCCTTACTTTATTTTCCGTTTGTGTTGCTTTCAATGATAGTAAAGTGTATTACTATTACGACAACCCAGCATCAATGGAATACATTATTTCCTATGGATGGGTTGTAAAGAGTGTGGGGCTTGCTGTGACCAAACATGAGGTCGCAGATTATAATGGATGAGCAATGACTGAAAAGCGAGACAAAAAAA
>NW_004797572.1:650739-655763 GCF_000002075.1 Aplysia californica | reverse complement strand
TTATTCTTTTTGGTAAGTGTTTCACGGCGCTCACAACTGCATTTGATCGTACGAGCGTGCGGGACACATTAAACATTTTCAGTTGGTAGGAAATTTAGAATTTTGCCCGGGTGGCGACCGAAGCCTAGTCTTATCGATTTTGGACCAAGGGATCTTGAACGTGTGCAATTTTCATATGGGACCTCCGAGATTTTTCACCCTTCTCAGAGAAGTCTAGGTGTAGATCTTACCTAACATAAGATCAGGGGTGTGGCTGAAAGACAGCAGTAAGAAGAAGCCAAGGAGTAGCAATAGAGGCTGCTGAAAAAGCCAGGAGCCCAGAGGAGGGGTCAAAGGAGGTGAGGGGGCGGGTGGCAGAAAGTAGAAAGTAGAGACTAAAGCAGACAATAGAACATTGTTAGAGAGCAGGATAGGATGTGAAATGACAACATTTTAGAGAAGACAGTTTTCCATCGTTATCCGGATTCGAACCCGGGTCCTATTGAATGAGAGACCAATATCTTAACCTCTAGACCACGAGAGTCTCCTAGAGAAAGACTACTGTGCGTGAAAATGTGAAAATGTGTGATACGGTGTGTATGCGTAATTGCGTGCGTGCGTGCGTGCGTGCGTCTCTCTTTCTTTCTCTCTCTCTTTCTCTCTCTCTCTCTCTCTCTCTCTCTCTCTCTCTCTCTCTCTCTCTCTCTCTCTCTCTCTTTTTTTCTCCTCTCTCTCTCCCCCCCCCTCTCTCTCTCCCACCCTCTCTCTCGGTGCATAGCGCATATACAATCAAGTCAAAGCTTATAGACACAACACGGTACAATGTGGTCACCAGTGGCGGTGGGTAGATCAAAATTTGGGTGGGGCTTAGGTTGCTTCCAGTTCTTCACCACCAAATAGCAAGCAATACGAACTAAACAGTGATGATTTTTCTACACCTACGGTGAGCCATGGCAGTTTGAGAACCATTCAAACGAGAAGAGTTGCCTTTGTTTTCCATCTCTTTGTTTTTAGTTAAATTGTTGTTGATGGTGGGGACGAAGCCGATTCTCCTCTAAATTTCCTCTAATCAGTTTTCGTGTAATGAAAAAGTTGCTTAAAAGTAGTTAGACCTGATTTATAACTGTTAAATCTCAGCGGCACAAACACAAAAATGCCCACACAGCACTTCAAACATAATACTTCTATCAACTGGATTAGCTCGTGACTGATCCTGAAGTATTATGTGGTCTCAAAAGCTTGGTATTGTGACGAAGCACTCTCCCTCTCCGGGGAGAAAGCGGACCATCTACCCAGAGCGACCTTGCATAAAAGGGTGGGTGCACTTCTCAGCTATCACCAGAGCTCAGAATTTGAGTATTAGAGGAAGTTAAGGTGAGATCATTTCTCTGCTTTTATTCTAAACTAAGTGCTTTTTTTGTTACTAAGCTTAATTGCATGCCGTCGTTTCTCACTTTCTTTTTCTTTCTTAAAACATTGTTAAAATCTTTTTTCTTCTTGCCCTCTCTACTCCTGTTTTTACAGGTGCTGGTGCTGCTGCCAGTCCTCCTTTTCTTTCCTTATCCTCTTCCCCCTCCCCCTCCTCCTCCTCCTCCTCTTCCTTTTCCTCCTCCTCCTCCTCCTCCTCCTCCTCCTCCTCCTCCTCCTCCTCCTCCTCCTCCTCCTCCTCCTCCTCCTCCTCCTCCTCCTCCCCCTCCTCCTCTCCCCTCCTCCTCCTCCTCCTCCTCCTCCTCCTCCTCCTCCTCCTCCTCCTCCTCCTCCTCCTCCTCCTCCTCCTCCTCCTCCTCCTACTACTACTACTACTACTACTACTACTACTACTACTACTACTACTACTACTACTACTACTACTACTTCTACTACTACTACTACTACTACTACTACTACTACTACTTCTACTACTTCTACTAAATTAGCATTTGTATAGCGAATATCGCCGCTCTACAGCAAGCTCTATGCGTTTAAATTTACATTAATTATTACTACCCCAGCAGATCATAGAACACTCAGAAACATTTTCAGCTTCCCGGGAAGAATACAAACTGACAAGATCTTTCACTGCCTATAATAGCTGATTACTTATTCCCACCTGGGGGCTCTCGTGACCTAGAGGTTAAGGTGTTTGCCTCTCATTCAAAGGTCCCGGGTTCGAATCCGGGTAGCGACCGAAATTTTTTTTCTTTCTAAAATTGTCTCCTTTCACCTTCTTTCCTGCTCTCTAGCAATGTTCTGTTGTCTGCTTTCATTTCATTGGCTCCTCCTTACTGCTGTCTTTCTTCCACACCCCTGATCTTCTGGTAGGAAAGATCTACACCTAGCCTTCTCGGACAAGGGCGAAAAATCTCGGAGGGCCAGTGTGCAAGTTGCGCACGTTAAAGATCCCTTGGTGGTCTAAAATCGATAAGAGTAGGCTTTCCCAACAACACAAAATGGGGTCGCTGATAGGATTCAAACCCACGAGTCGGAGAGCCTAACCACTAGGCCACCGACGCTGCTACTACTACTACTACTACTACTACTACTACTACTACTACTACTACTACTACTACCGTCCACTTTTGACATTCTTACCACAGTT
Source organism: Aplysia californica (assembly GCF_000002075.1). NCBI lineage: Eukaryota > Metazoa > Mollusca > Gastropoda > Aplysiida > Aplysiidae > Aplysia > Aplysia californica. Next base: position 653,206 of record NW_004797572.1, on the reverse strand, counting down.
TTGCATTTTCAAACTTTGGAACCATTGCTACTGTGCAAGTCTCGTTAAAATGCTCACAGCACGGACTATGCCTTACAAAGGTCTTATTATCGTCAGGGGTTCCAATTCGTATTCGGTTTCATAAGCTAGTACTTTTTTTTCATGAACCTCATAAATTCTTGACAAAGTTGTTATGGCTAATACTCCAAACCCATATTTTACTAGCTTGTTCTGTCCTCTTGTACCGTAAGGTGTCAAGGAGAGATGCAATTATTGTCGGATGAGGTTCAGGTGTGCTGCTTTTTGGATCATCATAATACTGTTCCTTTGGAGGGGCTCTTTGGCTCCGTCTGTGCTTCTTTTTATTGGTCGTCCTCTTGTTTTGGATCCATAGAATCTCATTTTGTAGGCTTCTGGAGGGCTGACTGTTATGGTCTCATTCTCATGAGGTGTCCAAATCATTTGATTCATAGCATTTTGGTGTACTGCATGCTTGATCTGGTGTTTACTTCTTGTTTTGCTATGTCTTTGTTTCCTTGTCTGTCTCTTCTCGTCATGTTTAGGGTCTTTCTGAGACTTTTCATTTCACATTCAATGCTTCTTGCTTTGCTGTGCTTTGTTGAGGATGCAGGTTTAGCGCTGGTAGTCGTGAGTTGGTATGAAAATTGATTGAGATGACGAGTTGTTTCTTTGTCTCCACTGAGATATTTTGATGGTAGAGGAGGGATGCCACTTGGTAGGTGATTGCTTTTGTGTCATTTGGTTTCGAGAATCAGTGTCTCTTCCCATTTTTCTGTTTGATGTGAACATGCCTCTCTAAGTCTAAGGTAATAGAATTCTTGAACTAGTTTCAGCTGTGTGTTGTTGACTTGGATATCTATACGTATTATATTTGTGAAAGTTGTCACTTTGGCCGCCTAAAACTTCCGAACCACTTAATTTTCGAATTTGAAAAAGATAACGGTGGTTCAGAATCATTTAAAAGAGTCTGAAGTCACTGTAGTTTATTTTTCAGTTTTCCAGTAGTTTCGTTTAGATCTAATCTTGGGAAAGTCCGTCTTCTAAGACTCCATTGTAAACAAGTGAGGTGTCCGTTCACTAGCCGTGCGTATCTTTGAAATTCTGGAGTGTACAACCACGAAAGCGGAATAGAGAATCAATCTATACATCTCTATCCAAACCTTCTAATTTTTTTGCATCTCTCAATATTTATTGCTCCACACCAGTAGAGTGTATGTTGTAGGCTAATGACTTTCAGTCGAAGTTAATGCACCGATCATTCCTTTCATCGAAAGGGGGTCCAGCTAGTTATTACTGGGTTTGGTCTTTGGAAATCTTCGTTACTTCTGTCTCCGTTGTGCTCATTTCCATTTCACATGTTTCATTTGGTTTATTCAGTTTGATGATATTGTCTTGGAAGCTGGTCTGGTCTTGGTGTATGAAGCTCTGGTCACCTACAAAGAGAGGTTCGTTCATTAGTTCTGGGCTATCCCTTTTAAGATTGGACAAATGTGACTGTCCTTCACCAATAGCTCATCTTTTCTCCAGACCTACCAAATACAGCCCCCAACCCTGTTCTATAACTCATGTCATTAATCCTATCCGTACGCCTTGGGGTCATTTTGTAACCCCGGGGTTGTATTCTTCACATTTTAGAATACTTCTAGTACGAAGATCTCTTTGAAACTTTCAGTGTTTCTCAAACATCATTTTGACTCACCGTTATGCAAAGCGTATGGATCGGATTAACGAGTAAATTTCCTCTTTGGAAAGTGGTGGCACAGAGTTCACCATGTCGTATGGATACGATAGTAAAACACGACGTACGGATGGGGTTAACTGCCTCTTCCACAACTTACACTGACAACAATAGGCGCATAAATAAATACATAAATCAATAAGAAGTGAATTTTTATATAGATAAAATAGATAAACTTATCACACGTTTCTAAAAACACAGCAGTGGATGAATTAAGATACATATTTTTTATTCGTTTCCTCCCTCATTATTATTTTCAATCTTTACGCCACCACCCGTTTCTTCTACAACTCACATTAACAAAAATAAATGCATAAATGAATAAAAGAAAAAAACAGCCTGAACTCATCAATAGATAAACAAAAATGCGCCTCGCAAGTTTATTAAAAGTTCACTGGTAGGCACATAAAACAATCTTTTTCTTATTTCAGCCTCTTAATTTCTACTCGTTTCTTCCACAGCCAACGCAGACAAAAATAGCTGCTCAAATGAATACGTGGAAAAAAAAAATAATAGAAAAAATACTACATACTTAACGTTCTAAAAAAATAACATGTTAGCAATTAAATTTATAAAATGTCATTCTTATATTCCCAGAACAAGTGCTTGTTACAATGAGGTCAACACTTGTAGTTCTGAGTGTTCTGTTGTTTATTACACAGACAGCAGGTAGGTGGTTACTATAGAGACTCACTTAAAGTTCCCGTGCGAGAGAGAGAGAGAGAGAGA
>NW_004797572.1:646347-648490 GCF_000002075.1 Aplysia californica | reverse complement strand
ATTCCAAACTCTTCTGTATTAAAAAAAATAGTTTTAGTAAGAGTTGTACAGCGCTCGCAACTTCAGAAAGTAATATTTATGAGCGTGCACCAAACTCTTCAACTAAAAAGAAGAAAGGAAGAAACAGGCGAATCAGCGTATTTTATGGTACAACGGTAAAATACGCTGATTTGCCTGATTTGCCTATTTTATGGTATAACGGACCAGACCGAAGGGCTAGAACCCAAATGGCCGCTGGATCGGAAAAGTAAAGTAAAGTATGGTATAACGGTTAGGCGCTTCGCCGTCGAAAAAGACAACCTGAGTTTGATTCTCATGTGTGGACATTTTTTTTATCGAGTATTTCTGTTTGGATATTGTCTCTCTTTCAATATGGGTTGGCCCTTACACGCAGGATCGAAGCCCGCCTCTGAAATGATCTAAATCATGCCGAAGGGGGTGTAAAAACCCTTTTACTTTCACCCCCCCACAAAACAAAACAAAGTAAAACAAAGCAAAACAAAACGGAACAAAAGAAAACAAAACAAACCTACTCCAAAAAAACAAAACAAAAAAAAACAACAAAAAAACAACAACAACAAAGCAGAATCCAGAAGCGAGGAACAGAAAGCGAGCAAAATTATTTTTACGTTTTACCAAGGAATAATTCGGTAAAAGTCTTCCTCGGGTCCTCCGTTCGGACCTTGTTTGACCCACCACACGCATCCAGGGTCTCCTTTCTCTGTGGAGTAGCTGTGCGATTTAATTTTAAAAAACTCACAAAAAACAACCTAACTTTATCGAAGCTTCGAAGCGCGTGGTCACTATTCATGGTATTCGAATACCATTTCCGAATAGTTTTTCTTTAGTTTTCTTATACATGTGTATGAATCTGTCGATAGTTATCGCCGTTCAGTATTCACTATTCAGTGGTGGAAACAACATGGGGGAATAGCCGAGACGTCATTTTCATGCGCGAGAGATACTTTTAATCCTTTCTAAAAATATAGTAGACCCGGCTCAAGTAGACTATTGCCTATAATTTTATACATGCTTTACCTTGTCCTTCCATTTGTATCATTAGAATATGTTTAGGGAAGGTGTATTTTTTCGATTAAGATCTTAGTGGGTGGCTTTTGTTGTTTATGTTATACCTGTATTATTCATCTGGAGGATATCTTTAGCGCCATCCACCCAAGTTTTACGTGGTATGCCCAATTACCCTTGCATCCTAACCCTTTCTTTTGAGTTGTATGGTCAATAATTGCATTTCCCCTTCGATTTCAGAAACGGTGTTTGCGTGTGGTCACTCTTTCAAGGTGCCAGCTGTGACCGATCAAAGAGTAGACCCGTTGTCCTTGTCCAATACCAGTCAGAGGTCTCTCGCCTACACGCCAGAGGTCACGTGGACGTCTGCTAGTGGTACATTGTACACCGTTGTGGTGTGGGACGTCGGGAGCTTCGCGCTGCATGGACTGTACATCAACGCTGTCAATGGCACGCTAGCCACTGGGGAGGTAGGCCAAATTCTCATTAACTCCTAAAAAGGCAGGCAACACTATCATGAATACTATGAAGTGTGTAAGCAGTGTTCCTGATTTGTGTATCATCGATGCTTTTCACCCCTGGCAGGGTATAGGCCACATACAAGCTCCTTCCCGTTATCTCTGTCCTGGGCAATCCTTCCAAGCTCGTTCCAGGCGAGCTTCATCTCTCTCATATCCCTTTCCAAATATATCCTCCATGTTTCCCGAGGCCTACCCCTGCCTCGTGCTCCCTGTGGGTTTCAGTGCAGCAACTTTCTTGTGATGTTTCCTCTGGGCTTTCTGAAGGTGTGTCCTATTCACCGCCACTTTCTTAGTCATATTTCTACTTCTATATCCTTTTGCCCAATCCTTTTGTCCTGTTCTTTGATATGAAATCTTTGAGCCTTGTTTTTGATTCACAGATGATCTGGCATATTATACAATGAGTCCGTTTCATCGTTAAGACCAAAGGGAACGTAGCGGCACATTTCCAGCCATTATACACACATCAAAAACGTGAATTGTGTGATTTAAATATGCATGTTGTTGTCTTATTTTATTATTTTATTATAGTAGAGGGTTTTACGGCACTCGCAACAGCATAATGTCACATGAGCGCCAAGGGGTGGGTGTCAACA
>NW_004797572.1:643218-645974 GCF_000002075.1 Aplysia californica | reverse complement strand
AGAAGAAGAAGAAGAAGAAGAAGAAGAAGAAGAAGAAGAAGAAGAAGAAGAAGGAGAAGGAGAAGGAGAAGGAGAAGGAGAAGGAGAAGGAGAAGGAGAAGAAGAAGAAGAAGAGGGAAGAGGAGGAGGGGGGAGGAGGATAGGAGAAAAGGACTGTTGAATGATAGCAAAAAGAGACAGATTTGATCTCTCTTAAGCTATTTGACATTGGAATCAGTCCAGGTCTTTGTGTCATCATATACTAATGCCATTTCGCACATTGTTTTAAACTTCACAGATGGATAAAGGAAATACTTCGTTTTGTCAGCTGATGACCTTAATACAACTGCAAGTAGGAATGTATGGTTTGTACAGATTTGGTAAATATGATGGCGCATTATCATTCTGGCATAATTTGTGAGGCAGAGTGGTGGAATCAGGCTCTCGTCAATTTTTGGGCACATCGAGTTATTGATATCATCTTAAAGCTTGTTCACTTGTCTTTATTTGGATGAAAAAAATATCCATTTATCTTAAATACTAGTCGAGATATTTGAGAATGAAGGAGGTGGGGGTCTCCTGTTTTCAGAGGTAAAATTAGTGAGAAAATGGCCGCCAAAGATTAATTATTTCCTTAGCTTAAGAGTCCGTGGTAACTGAAAATTTACATCTTTTGCGTCTTTAATCAACGTTTTTCAGAAAAATCCACACAGAAATGAGTTTTTTAATGGGCATGAAAGGTGTTGAGCCCAAAAACAAAAATTTGATAAAAATTCACAAACTTGGGGAAAAATGCAAGTTTTTTTCGCTTTGATTATTTTGACGAGAGCCTGATTCCGCCACGCTGCCTCACATTTGTGACATAGGGTGGCCAACTCGTCCACAGTTCTTTTCTCAACAAGAAGGTCTGAGCGCAGTGACCGTAAAAAAGGTTTAGCAGAGTCTCGCTTTCTTTTCCGTAAAACTAAACGTGCAGCATTGTTTTGGAGTCTGAAGTTGTTCCACTTTTTCATGTGATATTCCTGATAACAACGAGTTACACTGATCAAATGTTGATAAGACTAACAAATTTATCAATTAAACAGTCTCTCGTATCATTGATTAGATGATGTATTTTACTGATTTATCTTATCTATAAAAGCCAAAGATAAGAAGATAAGGACGATTGATGTTTGATAGGAAAGAAGGAGCCAAAGCCACATGAAGTTGATCAGATTATTTACATCAGCCGATATTGGCAAATCGGAAGCAGAATATATAATGTAGATGCCATAATTTTTAACTTTTCTTGAAAAATGCAATCCCCGCATCACCAATTTTGATGTTTTCAATCCCATTAGCAGACTTTGCAGTGCCTGCCAGGATGACTTTTGTTTTATCATCATTCAACATCAATTTTGTTTTGTTTTTTGCTCTTCCAATTTTTCACTGAGACAATACAAATTTCAGTTGGATGGACAGACAAAGGGAGTGGATATTTTTTAAAAATAGACAGACGCACTTACAAATACAGACTGACGGACAGACAAAGGGAGTGGATATTTTTTTTAAATAGACAGACGCACTTACAAATGCAGACTGACGGACAGACAAAGGGAGTGGATATTGAAAAAATAGACATACTGACGAATACAGACTGATTGACAGACAGAGGTAGTGTACATGGGTGAACATAGAAGAAATAGTCTTACTGATGCAAACTGATAGATAGGCAGACAACTGTATGTGTGTGTGTGTGTGTGTGTGTGTGTGTGTGTGTGTGTGTGTGTGTGTGCGCGCGCGCGCGCGTTCTCACGCGCGATGGTGTATGCATATATTCCACAGTAGCCAAAATTTCAATACAGGCATCAATCAAGTGGAATTTATTTATTTAAACAATCAATTTATTTGAAAACAACCAATACCAAAATAACTTTGAAGCTATGCTAAGGACACCAGGCCTAGAGGATATATTTAAGGGAAAGGAAAAAAAAATCCACCTGGACCCAATTTAGATTGAAATATTGAATATTTTTAGCCAATCCCATCAAGCTCGTGACTCACTGCGCCGGGCCGGCATTTCGGAAAGTCTAGACAAATCACAGTTTTTCTAACCGCCAATCTAAACGATACAAAATAGCATGGACGTTAGAGCTATTTATTGCAACGCACGACGCGATTCTTGAAGGGCAAAAACCCCTCTGATATGTGAACTGGATGCAATAGTGTAGACATAGGCTGCTTGCATTGTGGTGACACTTGGGTGAAAAAATATATTCACTTTCCGCACAGTTTTGCACCGTCATTGAAGCGGTAAAACTGCCGTTGGATCAAATGTGTTGGATCTAACCAAAGATCGTACATAACACGATAGTTCACTCCTCTCTTTGAGCCAATTAAAACAGCGTCCTCAATATTCGGTTGCACCCTCTTCGAAAAAGTGCGGACTTTGCGAAGTTTTTTATGTGAAAATTAATATAAGCGAAACTAACAAACTGTGCTATTCCTATTCTTCTTCTGGAGAAACGAAAGAGAGCTTCAAAACTAAGACTGCGGCGCCATCAGAACCTAAGCGCGGACTCGCGCGGACACTTTTTTGGCGGAGTGAACTATCTTGTTATGAACGGTCTTTGATCTAACCAACACTGTTGAATGTTAGTGAATGGATTATAGACCCCAAGCCCCTATCAACACTGTTAAGACTAAGAGTTAGAGGCAGCACCTCCAAATTTTTCGTTAATCTCGAATAGGATCGAGCCAAACTGAGATGATTGTTATTATCATTGCTATCATTATTG
>NW_004797572.1:636081-641344 GCF_000002075.1 Aplysia californica | reverse complement strand
CATCATCATCATCATCATCATCATCATCATCATCATCATCATCATCATCATCAGCTCAACTTGAACAGAATACTTAGACCAGCGTCTGGTGTAGCAGCTAGGACCTTCGCCGCGGCCAGCAGAAAACATGAATTTGATTCCAATGGTATTTGAAGACTTTCTACCGATCATCCCCGTCTTTCCGCTGAGAAGGTGTTTCACTCTATGCCCAAGTTGGTCCTGACATGCGGAGTCGAATGTTGCCTCCTTAAATGACCTGACTTGTTTCTATAGGGGAGTAAAGCACCTACAATTGACAAAAAAAGAGACCAAGTTATTATAATTATTACCCATGGCCTGTCTCGTTTCCAGTTCTCCAAAGTGCCATCCAATGGGCAAACATCACAGCCTCCCGATCAACACAAAGCTTGCCTCTTTAGTGATCTACGTTGTGTTGATGGGTGGAGTAAAATAACATAATTTGGAAATGATGTCCATGACCTTTCTCGTATCCACTTTTCCGTAATGCTCTCCAGAAGGCAAACATCACAACCACATGGAACGACATAAATCTTGCCTCTTAAATCATGTAAATTGTGTTGATGGGGGCGTAAAATACCTACATTTGATAAGAAAAAAGACATACTTAATCCATGACCTGTCTCGTTTCCAGTTCTCCGTAATGGTCTCCAGTGGCCAAACGTCACAGCCACACGAAGTGACATAAATCTTGCCTCCAAAGTGATCTAAATTGCGTCGATGGGGGCGTAAAATACCTACATTTGAAAAGAAAAAAGACATACTTAATCCATGACCTGTCTCGTTTCCAGTTCTCCGTAATGGTCTCCAGTGGCCAAACGTCACAGCCACACGAAGCGACATAAATTTTGCCTCTTAATGATCTCAATTGTGTTGATAAAAACTATTTACATACTTTATCAGAGACCTTCATCGCTTCCAGTTCTCCGTAATGGTCTCCAGTGGCCAAACACCAAAGCCACACGAAGTGACATAAATCTTGCCTCCAAAGTGATCTAAATTGAGTAGATGGGGACTTAAAACATCATTACTTACATTATCCATGACCTGTATTATTTCCAGTTCTCCGTAACGGTCTCCAGCGGGCCTCCATCACAGTCACCCAAATAACACAAATCTTGCCTCCTAAATGATCTCTATTGTGTTGATCAAAAAGACATACTTAATTCAAGACCTGTCTCGTTTTCAGATCTCCGTAATGGTCTCCAGAAGGCAAACATCACAGCCACACGAAGCGACATAAATCTTGCCTCATAAAACAGCTAATTGTTTCCAGTTCTCCGTAACGGTCTCCAGTGGGAACACATGACAGTCACCCAAATAACACAAATCTTGCCTCCTAAATGATCTCAATTGTGTTGATAAAAAAGGTTTACATACTTTATTAATTATCTGTATCGCTTCCAGTTCTCCGTAACGGTCTCCAGAAGGAAAACATCACAGCCACACGAAGCGACGTAAATCTTGCCTCCAAAATGATCTAAATTGTGTAAAACATCATTACTTACATTATCCATGACCTGTTGGTTCCAGTTCTCCGTAATGGTCTCCAGAAGGCAAACATCACAGTCACACGAAGCGACATAAGTCTTACCTCTTAAATCATCTAAATTGCATAGATGGGGACGTAAAACATCATTACTTACATCATCCATGACCTGTATCATTTCCAGTTCTCCGTAACGGTCTCCGGTGGGCAAACATCTCAGCCACATGGAGCAGCCCGACGCCAGAGGAAGGAGCCCCCTACCTGGCCAGCGTGGAAGTCGGTTTGGATCCAGCGTACCGCACGGCCGACTTCTCGTTTGAATCTTGTTGCTCCAACTTCTCTTACCTGTAAGTAAAATACGTCAAAACAATAACTTTTCTCTAGTGTTTGTAAGAGTATTTGTTCGAGTTCTACTGCACTCACAAAACAAATACGACATACGAGTACAGAGGATTAGAAGTGATACTAGCTTATTTTTCGTACCAGTCACCTAAATGTATTTTCAAGCGGGGCATTTAAAAATACCTGTCACTACCAGTGGCGTGTTGTCGGGTCGGGCTTGCAATCTCAGCCCCACCTGGTTTTCTTTACAAAAGAATACTTCTCTGACTAAAATCAAAACAAAACATTTCACACAAGTGCCTTAGTTCTTTGTTATGTAAAGCTAAGCTCACTGTTCAGTGTTCAGAGACTAGGACCTCATCAAACAGCAGAATTTGGGCAGCCTGTGGTAGGTGGAAAGCAAAAGAGATAATGTCTTAATCATGCATGGTTCATAATGAAGAACACACCGTTCAACCATAAAGTCACCATTAAAATTTGCTTAACATAAAAACCGAAGTACACAAATCACGTACGTGTAGAATGGCGCATAGGTAAGTCTATTTTCCTGGTTTCAAACTTGTTATTGCCACTAACAAGATTGTAATACTTTTGAATCTATTTATCTTCACGCTGCGTTTTTCAATGCGTGTCTCCCTGTCATTTCAGTCATTGTGCATCCTTCATAATCTGAGTTATCTCATTGTTTGACCACACCAAACCTCACCCTCTTTATAACCCACCCGACGTCACTGTTGAAAGAGGGATTAAAATCCATAACGTATTGCGCTTAAAACGCCTGATAAAAAAATCTTTTACTTTACATTCAGACGGACTGGAGTCTTTGGAGTAGTGGATAGATGATTTGTGGTTGTACACAGGAGATCCCAGTTTGATTCTCGAATGAGGCAAATTTGCACAGAGTATCTCGGTCATTCTAATGGGATGCTGTATCCCTCTCAGCCGGGGTTAGTCCCGAAAAGCTGGGTCATAAAATGACTTTTCCTAATATTCCACGTTATGTCGATGGGGGCTTAAAAAATCTACGGTTTATTTCAGGGAGGCTGTCTTGATCCCGGATCCCTTCTCTACTCGAGTAGAGCGTCCGGTACAAGTTCGAAGCCAGCCCGCAATACAGATTGCACCCAGAGACATGCTCAACAAAGAGCGAGTTGTCAACGGTAGGCCTCCATGTAGTTGTGTTCTGTGGCCGAGTGGTTAGACACTCGGGACTCGAAACCGTAAGGCTTATATTTGAATCCCATCATGGGGCCCGACATTGAATCCACGGTAAAGGTACTTTACATGAATTTTCCTCACTTTACCCAGGTGGGTATGGGAACCCGGCTATAGACAGCGAACGGTCTTGTCAGTTTGTGTTTGGGCGCCTACACTCCGCAGTTAACACTGCATCCTTCCCAGAAAGCTGAGAATGGTTCTGAGTGTTTTACGGTCTGCTGGGTTAATGACACACTTGCAGTTGTAAAGCGCATAGAGCATGTTGCAGAGCCTCAATGCGCTACACAAAGACAATCAAACTGAGAAAGTCTTGCTTATCGTATAAAATGAAACATGACATTTTACCTACCAAACACAAATCAATGATAATTGATTATTTTGGCTTCTATCATAATATTAAGTAGGCTACTCTGTTGCTCTGCTCTTCAAAGTAGAACTTCTAATACAGTACTTTGCTTCCTCGCTGTTCCTCAGATAAGACTTATACTCTGATTTTGGTGGATCTTGGTGAAACGAAGGCCCCTCCGCCTAGAGCAGTGTACTACGTTCATTGGCTGGTTACAGACATCCCGGGAGATGACGTCGCCTCAGGCAATCACGTGATTCCCTATTTTGGCTCCAACCCTTTTACGAGGTAAACGTGGATTCCAACAGCTTGACACTGTATTTAATGATTGCCAGATTAAAATGTATTGTCACCGAGGAAGAACTAGGTACCTTAAATAATAACCAAGCTCTAAATTAAATCGGTCTCTGTCTCTCTCTGTCTCTCTCTGTCTCTCTCTCTCTCTCTCTCTCTCTCTCTCTCTCTCTCTCTCTCTCTCTCTATATATATATATATATATATATATAGATAGATCACCTCCACTTTCTCCCCCAACTTCTCTCACCTCCTTTGTCCCCCCCTCTCTGGCTCTGTCTCTCTCTCTCTCTCTGTGTCTGTCTGTCTGTCTGTCTGTCTGTCTGTCTGTCTGTCTGTCTGTCTGTCTGTCTGTCTGTCTGTCTGTCTGCCTCTCTCTGTCTCTCTCTGTCTCTCTCTGTCTCTCTCTCTCTCTCTCTGTCTCTCTCTCTCTCTCTCTCTCTCTCTCTCTCTCTCTCCCCACACGAGAATCGAACTTGGGTCGTCTGCGCACGACAACTAAATGCTTAACTGCTACACCATAGACCCCGGTGGTATATTCACCGTATCGACGTTTATGGAAAGATGTATTAAAAAAAAAAATTCATAGGAGGGCGTAGCGCTGAAAGAATCCAATGTCGGAAGGTTTATAATATTAAACGACAAAGAAGAGACAATTAATACCCTTCATATAAATAATAATAAAGTAATAAATAGGATTTGTATAGTGGAAATTCCTGCTCAACAGCAAGCTCCATGGGCTTTAGGCTGGTATCAACACTATGTCGATGCTACGTCGTATATTCATAGAGAGTTAAACATCGCACTTTGGAATCAAAGTATGATCATGACAACAATCGCAAAGGTTAACAGAAACAGTAGCAAAGCACTTACAAAAATTTAAAAAAAGAAGCAAAATAAAATAAATAAGATACCCTCCACCTCCCTCCACCTCCCTCACACACACACACGCACTTTCAAAATATCGAACTTTTCATTCCATTTTCAATCTATATCACTGCTAGTGAGCTGACCTTGACCTTAGCGTGTCCTTCACCTTCACAGATACCAAGTACGCATGTACACCTTCCTCCTGTTGGAGCAGCCGAGTGCATCACTGAACGCTTCCACCTTGGTCAACTACGCTATTAACAGCGCCGTCAGCCCATCTTGTAAAGACCCGGCAAATGACAAGTAAGACGAGTTTTATAAACTACGTTGCTCAGCAGTGTATTGTGGGCTAAATGCCACTATAAAAGTAAATTTCGACCTCCATTTTTAAGGCGCCATTCATGAATGATGTCATGGCACTCAGAAGTGGCGTCATGGAGAGTGGAGACCTCGAATGTGCGTACTAGACCATGTACGTTTTGAGTGGAGAGGTAAAGTTTGCTTTTACTGACATGGGTAAAACTTTATACTTTATGCTTACATTAATTTTATCTACGTTTTGGTTATGCAAATGGTTGGGGGGTTCTCTGGTGTGGTGTGTTCATCGTTCTTTTCTTTCGAACACCCAGCACCAACGGTGATGAGCTTTTAAACAAACATTCATTATTCCCTTTTGTAGCGTTATT
>NW_004797572.1:633702-634757 GCF_000002075.1 Aplysia californica | reverse complement strand
ACGATCGTCATCATCATTATCATTATCATTATCAGTATCATTATTATTATTATTGTAATTATTATCATAATAACCATTATACATGGCTCCGCCTTTTATGTAGGTCTACAATAATATAATCGGAAATGTGAAAATTCCATCAGTCTTTTGGTTTTTACCAAATGATCTATTTTGTGTTGAACAGGACGCTAAGAGTAGAGCGATCAGGAATCATTACAATGCCCTCTATGTGTTTTTTTCTATTTTCAGAGAATGTACAAAGAATTTGCGGTTCGACCCAAATCTGTGGCCTGTAAAGGAGTGGAAGGTTACGCCGAGCCTTGTCCCCTCCGGTGCGTGAACGTTGGCGACCATCTATCGTCCGGCACGGCCGCTCTGTGTTTGATGGCAGCACTGGCCATTGGTTATTTCTTTAGCATGTAAACAGCATTGACAAGATACGCACAGAATTACTTAAGGATTTAATGATGGCTAAGACATTATTACCATTACACCCTGCCAGTTTGACGAATGTGGCAGCCTGGTGTTTTGTTTTTGTCTTGTTTTTTTTTCCTTCTAAAATATTATAGTTTTACGCCTCCTTCAGCACAGTTTAGATTGCAGGTGTCAAGATCAAGGTCTGCAGGTCGCAACCTGACCGACGAACAATATGATATCTGGCCCACTGGAACATTTTAACTTTAAGCAGCCTATCCTGAGAATCTCCATAACTCAGAATATTGCTACATACAACCATGATATTATTATCAACTTTCTGTACTGTCAAGAAAAGTCGCCAAACATCCAACTCTTACAAACTGGCAAACGACTGAAAATTGGGGTGACTTAATGATCTGTAATTTGTTTGAACTTTTGTCTATTAAAATTCAGGTTGTTGTTGTTTGATTAAAAACAGTTTGGTTGTCATCTGCTGAATGTGTGCTGGTCAAGTTTGACCCTCAACCTTAGGTGTGATATGAGTTTGGACTTCGTGCAATCGAATTTGGCACCCCTGCTTTAGTTCATTAAGGAGGCGGACTTCGACCCTTGCTGTCATGTGTATTTTAAAGCTTATT
>NW_004797572.1:621122-633602 GCF_000002075.1 Aplysia californica | reverse complement strand
GCGACCATGCGTCACATCTGTCGTCCGGCACGGCCTCTCTGTGTCTGCTGGCAGCACTGACCATTGGTTATTTCTTTAGCATGTAAAAAGCGTTGACAAGATACGCACAGAATTACTTAAGGATTTAAAGATAGCTAAGATATTATTAATCTCAGAAATCGATGTACAGAAAAGTGGGAAGATATGGAATAACATCAAAAGGCTAGCCCAGGATAGAGAAAGGTGGAAAGTGTTTGTCCGTGGCCTATACCCTAGTGTAGGGTGCGAAAGGCAATGATGATGATGAATAAGATATTATTATTATTATCACCACGACACCCTGCCTGTCTGCAGAATGTGGCAGCTGTTTTCTTTAAATGTAATTAATAGTTTAACGCCTCCAACGACACAGTTTACATTGCAGGAGTCCATCGAGAGAATTTTAGGCAGTCCTTTCTGAGAATCTCCATGACTCAGAATCTTACCGCAAACATAAGCTGTTATTAAGAAAAGACGCCAAATACCTAGCTCTCACAATTGGCATTAGGCTAAAAATTGGTGTCCCTTGATTTGTAATTAACTGTTTTATCTTTTGCCTGTTTAGATCCATATTGTTTAAAACGGATTGGTTTTCCACTGCTCAATATGTGCTGGTCCAGTTCGACCTTCAGCCTTAAGTGGGAGATGAGTTTGGCCCTGTTGCGATCAAATTTGACACCCTAGCCTGATTTAGATCATTTAGGAGGCGAATTTCATTCCTTCCTGTCATGGTCAACTCGAGCCAAGAAAGATACAACGTCTCTGCAGAACTACCGAGAGTAAAGAGACTTCTCCCCACATGGGTTTGGAACTAAGATGTTCTGTGTGCAATGGCGAAGCGCCAAACGGCTACAACACGGACCAGAGTAGACAATGGTGGTGGCATGTGTGGCCATGTTTATGTTTTGTTGAGTTAAATTGGTATAATAGGTTCCGGTTTTAGAAATGAACAGTGTTCTTTAAAATGTTATTTTTTTTTAAAGACAAGGGTGTTTTTACGCCGCCATAGACACACGACATTTTAATTCGAGCGAGATGCTGCGAGCAGAGAATTTGAGCTATGCAGGAACTCGTGAATCACAGCAACTTGACCCGACTAGACTAATGGCTAGGCTTTTTACCGCTGCACAAAGAAGATTTGAGTTCGATTCCCTCCAGGGGCAATGATTTTTATCAAATGTTTCCGACTGTCTGCCCGGATGTTGTATCCCACTCAGTTCAGATGGGCCCTGATAGGCAGGTTTGAAGTAGCCCGTCTGCTAATGATCTAAAGCACGTCGACCACGACATGAAAACATTCTAGATGCTCCACAGTGCACACTGCAGTTCGGATTCATCGATTCGAGTCAAGGGCTGCCAGATTTTCCCTAATGGAATGGGGCAAGAGCTACCGTATTTTGTCACAATAAGACCGATTCGACTTACGACCTTGAGATACAAACACTTTTGATTTTGAATGTCATACCTGAATAAACACATTACATAGTTGGATTCGGTCGTATTGTTGCAAAATGATAACCTTTGCCCCATCCACGAAGGAAACTTTGGCTGGCCCCGAACTGTCTTTTACTTTACAATGAAATGCGTTTCGTCGGTGGCGTAGTGGTTATGCTACTGGACTCGTAATCATGAGATTGCGGGGTTCAGAGGTTCGAGCCTCAGCTCAGTCAGACGTTGTGTCCTTTGGTAAGGTATTTCAAACTAATTTCCTGTTTGGGTCCGTCCTTTCGGAGACGGACGTTAAACTCGGAGGTCCCGTCTCATAAATAACCCAAAACTGTTGATAGGGTCGTTAAACCTACACCATTTCACCCTTTTCATTTTCAACGATGAAATGTGCATTGGGTATAACAAACATCCTTGTAGTTTGTAGCAGGATTCAGTGTTCTGGCCACGTAATGCCGCTTTCACCGGTCAGTGGGTCTGGCCTCTGTTGGTCCCAGTGCTGGCTGGCCGTTGGTGTGTGAGAACGTGTGTGTCTGTATTTCCCCGGCCAGCTGTTCAGATGTTCTAAGTCCAAAGCTTTCTTTAATTTTTTCTTCTTTTTAGTTTAGTAAGGTTTTACGGCACTCGCAACTGCATGAGGTCATAATATGAGCGACACCCAAAGCTCTGAATGAAAAAAAAAAGAATTTAAGTTTCTTAATACATGTATGTGGTACCGATTGCATGTGGTTAAGAAATATTTTTTCGATTTTCAAATTTACAATGATAAAAAAGCAAGAATATAGATCTAGTGTATTTTGTACATACAGTTTTAAAAAAATGATACCCTTTTCCTCTCTCTCTCTCCTGAAAAAAAATGCTATCTGGGCTTAATTCATTTGCATAGCTTTCCCACGCTTTTCTGTGTAAATCATCGATTCCTGGGCAATAGGCCTTCCTTGTTATAATGTACGAGTAGTTTCGTGGCATATATTTGCCACTATATACAGATTGAATTAATCGAAATGGAATTGTAAAATAAATTTACTGTGAGTGATTGGCCTATCTGATTATTCTTACTCTGCTTGCATTTTATAAAAACGTTTAATCAATTTTTACAAAAGTGTGTATTGGTTCACGTACTGTTCTTGATGTGTGTGTGTGTGTGTGTGTGTGTGTGTGTGTGTGTGTGTGTGTGTGTGTGTGTGTGTGTGTGTGTGTGTGTGTGTGTGTGTGTGTGTGTGTGTGTGTGCGTGTGTGTGGGTGTGTGTGTGTGTGAGCGAGCGAGAGAGAGAGGGAGAGAGAGAGAGAGAGAGAGAGAGAGAGAGAGAGAGAGAGAGAGAGAGAGAGAGAGAGAGAGAGAGAGAGAGAGAGAGGGAGAGTATGATGTGTTCTGTTGTTAAAGTGATAAAGCGAAATGGGGGTGGGGCATATGATGGGAAGAGAAGGAAAAAGAACCGAAAAAAGGAAAGACGAAACAGAAACAGGGAAAAAAACGAAGAAAGCACAGAATAGGAGCCTATCAATTAGAGGTTTCGTGTTCAATAAAGTCGTATCTTATGCACAAACGTTTATTGTTATTCAACGTAACCACCTGTTAAGTATTTTAAAGACTTTTCCCCCTCTTAATTGGCTAAGGACACCTTCAGTAGGACAGAGAAGTTGTAAGATTGAGTTCAGCATGATATTATAGCTAGCGCATACAGTAATTACTATTATCGAAAAAACGAACTATGTACTTATCTCGAGCGTCTTGTAATGTTGCAGTAAGTGAGAGTGAAATAAAAAACATATATTTTCACCGGTAATCTAAATAACATTTCAGACAAAATCATCCCCAGAAAAGAAAGAAATAGAATTGACTTTTATCACGTTTCGAATTTCAAGTCTCCTGAAACAGACATCTTTCAATATGGGACATGCATGTATACATCTTTACTAGGGAGAAAACTATTTTGCTTGCATTGCGTAAAAGGCAAAAAACGTTATAATGTATTACTTTATACTGATCAGTCTGAAAAACACCCAAAACAAAACTAGTAATCTGTTGATTTATAACACTCAACGATATTATGCATCCGTATAAAACAAGTACAAAATATACATTATGATTTCACTTATCCAAATAAATAAACATGAAGCAATTTGCACTGTATTTTTTCTGAATTATAGATCTAGGTGCGTCTTTCGCTTGACCCTCTAGATCATTGTGTTGGTTAGCTTGTAAAGTCGGCTGGTTCTCACAGGCGTCCGTCAATGTCGACAAATGTGTGTCATTCTAACGATGAAAGGACAAATGTTATGACTGCCAGTGGCTCTGTTTATTTCCTTATTTCGTTTCTCGTCTAGTATAGTTTTAGTTTTAGTAGGGGTTTTACGGCGCTCGCAACTGCATAAGGTCTTATGAGCACCGATGGATGGATGTCAATAGAGATGTCCTTACAGGGAATCGGGCATACTCTGCCCACCTCTCTAGCTTCAACAGCACAAAGTCAGCTTCGACTATTAAGGCACCCCGGAAAAAGCGGGTCACAAGAGTGTGACAAACATGCAGTAGAGGGAAAATGAAGATAGTAAGGATTAGGAAAGAAAAAGCAGCAGTTCCCTGTTGCAGTTCAGGCACAGTTATGAGCATGACATCGATGAATCAGCCCATTTACAATTCTACTGTGCTTAAGAACAGGTTAAATAAAGTCCCCTAATTGGGAATGGCCTAAAGACACTTCAGTCAGTAACACCGCCCCTCCGGGGTATTTCGTTATTTCATCTTGTCTAGGAGCAGATTGGGTGGGAGGGTGGGGTGGGGGTGGGGGTGGGGGATGGAAAGAGGGGAAAGGGGGAGAGGGAAGGTGTGGATGATACCAGCCTGTTGGTCTGACGACGTTATGGATAACGAATTCGGTATATTCATGAGATTCCAACGTTCGAATGTGTGAAACATTACATTTTCGTGAAGCTTGTGATGTCTTTCTGAAGACCACAAGCACCGTTTCCTATAAGACTGTTCCATATAACGGCAGAAAAGTCAATTAATTGCTTCTGAAAACCACTAACACGCTATTTTCTTGGGGTTTGAACAACAGGCAGGACACGAGGTGTGGAGCTCCGAAAAACCTTGACAATGTGTGACAGAAATGAGCATAGAAAGCCCATCAGAACACACGAAAAAGCTTTACGAAAACAGAGTGTTTCAACATCTGTCGGGACAACAATAGGTGGTGAGGAAATGAAGAACTCCATAGCAAAAATCAGTCTTCATGTTTACTACAAAACAGAAAAATGGTGGGAAAAAGTATTTACTAAAAGCAAAAGTATGCCCCCCCCCCACACACACATAATTTTATGACATTACAATGTAGATACCGATGGACACAGTGCATTAAAAAATGTAAGGACTGGGTTTTCTGGGAATGCTAGGGTTTGGAACATAGTGTTGCAATGGAACCCTTCAAATGATCTGGCAAATACGATCAAGGTTTGGCCCCAGTTGGATTTAAACCCAGAATTTCCACATGTGTTGGTCAAGCAAACGCCCGACTGTGCCACTGTTGATATGGCTTTTAGAAAACAAAAATAAGTGCGTAAAAGGGGATACTGATGACATGGAACGTAACGAAAAAGATGCGATCCCATGCTTTTGCTGAAAAATGCCACCTGGAAGTTTTGGCCTTGGCTTTGGAATTGTCTTCCTCCGCAGGTAACGAACTATCCGTGACCTTGCTCTGCCAAGCTTTCCCGACAGCCCGTTTTAACCGGCGGCACAAATCTGCATCTGACAGCTCTTTCTGTAATATGACGTTACCACTCTCCGAATTCTCCCGAAGAACTTTCTCTTCTCCTTTTTGGTTCAAGTTGGTCACTGCATCTACATCCAAGGCTGCGTGGTGCAGGCGGCTTCTCCTCTCCTCATCTCTGGACGTCATGGTCGCTGCTTTCTGTTCCTGTTGGTGTTTTTGCATGATGAAGACGGTAGCAATCATGGCGAACAAACAGTCTCCGTTAACAGCCAGAAGAAACAGGGCTAGTCGTGGCATGGCGTTTAGGTTTTTAGGAAGAGTATTTCTGTGGAAGAGTAATGCATTGTTCTAGTATGGGTTAACGACCTTTTCGACAATGTAAGGTTAATTTAAAGTACCGATACTGATACATGAATAAATAATTACTCGTATACATGGATGAATGAATATTCAGATGCGCGTGAATAAAAATAGAAACGAAGAGACAAGCAATGAGGAAAAAAAAGAAACCAAGAAAGAAAAAATAACATACACATAGTTTAAACTCCAAGAAAAATCTGAAGGCGTGCAATTATGCTTTGCAAAGATAGTTACACACAAGGGCACTCTTTTGGCAAGGCTTTTTTCTCAGTCTTTTTTGTAGTTCAGAAAGCCCTCATTGTTAATGATAATGATTAAGCATAAATAATACAAAATCCAATGGTACAACGAATTTGACCGGTCAATGATTGCTTAACGAACTTCTGCAATTAGTAAATTGTCTCCTTTTCCGCAAATAAAATGTAGACACGATTAGATTTGATACAGAAAAAAGTGGAGACAAAGACATTCGGTTTAAAATAAAACCACCATTTCCCTTCTGGAAAGAACACGGTAGTAAAAGCAGCAACAACGACAGCAACAAAAAAACAAAACAAACAAAACCCATAACAACGATAACAACATTATCCTACACAGACCAATTGGTCCCAAAGCGGTCCTCCATGACTCCTCTGAGACAGCCTAAACTGTGGGATGTAGAACGTTCACTATCATCGTTAACAACAGCAACATCAGCAACAACAACTATGATAACAACAGCAACAGAAGCAGAAACAAGACGACGACGACAAGAAGAAGAAGAAGAAGAAGAAGAAGAAGAAGAAGAAGAAGAAGAAGAAGAACAACAACAACAACAACAACAACAACAACAACAACAACAACAATAGCAACATATTTATGAGGCCGTGGCACTGATGAGAATGTTCTTTTCTCGGGGTCGCAGACTGGTGCAACGGGGGCATAGACTCTTTTGACCCCTAAATCTGTCGGCCACACACACAAACACACACACACATACACACACACACACACACACACACACACACACACACACACACACACACACAAGTACACACATACAGAAACACACACACATACACACAAACACACACATACACAGACATACACACACATGTACACACCTGCACACACGCATACACACACACATGTACACACACAGACACTCACAGACACACACACATACACACACGTACACACACACACACACACACACACACACACATACACACACAACAGCAAAAACAACAACAATAACAGCAACAACAACAACGGTGAAAATATAATCAAATAACAACAAAAACAACAACGACGAAGACAACAACAGTAGCAATAGCAAGAAACGACTCTTATACGGGGTTCTCATGCGGGGCGGGGCAGTTTGCCTGCCAGCCTGAGGGCGCAAAGCGGCTATCGTGGCCGACTCGTCGACTAAAAAGCAAACGCGTTTGTTTTTAGGCGACGAATGGGGCGATCGCCCCCGACTCGACTCGACTCGACTCGACTCGACCAGACACGCTCCCATCCACAATGGGCACCCTGTATAAAAAACAGAAACAGATCTGGAGCAAAAACTTACGCTATGAAGTTGAGGAACACTGCGTTGGAGACGAAGACAGAGACGAGAAAAGAAAGCTTCTCTCCTGCCTCGACGGGGATCCAAAAAACAAGTGACGTCATCGCAGAGGTGATCAGCATTGGCACGATGAGGCACATGATGTAGTACAGCTGACTTCTCGCCAGTATCACATTGCATATGATGATGGGACCAGCATGGTAAGATCCAGGAGTCATTTTCCGATCTCTGATAGACCACTGCCCAGATTGAGTGAAAGGGTTTTCCATGGGGTGGAGAGAAATATGCTCAAAAACCAGTCCCACGTCATCAAAAAATGGGTAGAAGACAATGTCACAGCTTTGTGTGTCGAAGGGGTAGTAGGTTAAGTCGAAACTGCAGAGAGTGCGTAGATGCATGGGCTTGTGCACTGTAATCCGTCCTGTGTGGTACAGAAAAAGACTGACGTAACTGTCTGTTGTGATGAAGTCACTATTCACGGCGTTAGCAACAATGAAGTCCGGATGCCAAAGGCTGTAAACATAACAAGAAGGTTCATATGAGTTGCTATGTAGGAGATTTTTGAAAGATTCCTCTTGTTTTGGTAATTTGATCGCAATCGTGGTCTTGATTTACGTTCCTACAGTTCATGACTTCCATACGATTATTAGTTCTGTGAAAGCACCTCTAACCTTGCCTATTCTTGTCTTTACATAACATGCATCTGTTCCACCAATCCAGTCTGTAATCCTACCTAAGTAAATGAAAGAAGGAATCGGCTTCCTCTAGCTCTTTGGGGACGCGCGTCCCGGTCTTCTCCAACGCCTGAAGGCCTCACTGTTTAGTAGCAAGACTTCGTTCTTCATACGTACATATTTTTCAATTCGATCTTCTTTATCTTAAACTTGAAAATGCAACATGAACGCGCATACTACGATGAACTATGCAAATTTGTGTTTCTGATTTATTTGTTTAATAATGTGCCGCAATATAGGGTTTGGTCTGCTGTCGAATATAATAATGATTCCGATATGTCCTTAGAAAGCTAGAGGTGTTTCCCCGATGGAGATCTGATGGCTGATACCGTGACTGTGGTATAGTGTTTCAGGCCCCCGTCGTCGTACGCTGGAGACCCGAGTTAGATTCCTGAGCGGGTAACATTTTCATTAAGTATCTCCGTCTTTCTGCTGGGATGTTGTATCCCTCTCAGCCCGGTTAGGCCCTGACAGGCAGGGTCAGAAGCCCACCTCCCAATGGATTTAAATTGTGTTGATAGGGACTTAAAGAACCTGCATTAAAATATAGATGAAGATGTTGTTGGTAATTTGTATCTTGGTCTTGTCTAGATGTACTTTAAGGTCTGTCACCTACGAGATATACAAATCTCTTATTTTATCCTTTATCTATTGTTGACTAAACAGACTTAAGCATGCAACATCGTCTGACTACAAAGTCCAACTCTTCACGTTGCGTCCATAATGCCTATTTGGATTCATGTCTTTTTATGTTCTGTGGTCGTTTTCATGATCCAGTCTATGATGGGTAAAAACTAAAAAACTAAAACAAAACAACAATAACAATAACAACAACAAAAAGTTGACAGTACACATCCTTGTTTCACTCTCGTGCATGTGAAAGCTGTTGGTAAACTGACTTTCGTGGATGACACTGCAGCTTGAATCTATACATATTATATTTGCGAAACTCCGTCACTTTTACCGCCTAAAACTTCCGAACCACTTAACTTTCGAATTTGAAAAAAAAATAATGGTGGTTCAGAATCTTTTAAAGGGTGCACAGTTTTATTGAGAAGCCTTAAGTCATTATAGATCTAGTTTAATTTTCAGTTTTTCATTAGTTTCGTTTAGATCTAATCTTGGGAAGTGCATCTTCTAAAACAAATGAGGATTCCGTTCACTAGCAGTGCGCATTGGTCCCACCCCTTTGAAATTATGAAGTGCACAAACACGAAAGTGGAATAGAAAATCAATCTACACATCTATTATATATTTGGCAACTTAGAAACACTATTACGTCACTTTTCTCTCCAGATTTATTGCTCCATTCCAGTAGAGTATTGTAGGCCCATGGCTTTTAGTTGATGTTAATGAACCGATCATTTCTTTAATCGAAATGGGGCCCAGCTAGTCCTATATATGTTATAGTGTTCCTGGATTAATCAGACCAGTTTTTCAGGATACCATAATGCCTCATATATTATTTCCATGAGGTGTTATGATGGATACAGTCGATTGTTTTGTCGAACTCCACGAAGTTGGTTAGAAGTGGTGAGCTCCAATCTAGTGAATGCTCAGCTATGATTCTACGCATTGCAGTTTGGTCTATACTTCAAAGTTGTTTTCTTAAAAAAAAAATACGTGCGTGCTTGTGTATGCATGTATGAGTGTGTGTGTGTGTGCGCGCGCGCGCCTGTGTGTGTGTGTGTGTGTGTGTGTGTGTGCATGTGTGTGTGTGTGTGTGTGTGTGTGTGTGTGTGTGTGTGTGTGTGTGTGTGTGTGTGTGAGTGTGTGCAATACTTGATGCAACCCAGGATCACCCAAGCTCTTCTCTGAGCGGCTCCCGGGCAATTAATTGAGTTTGAGACTTCTATTCTACTAGTGCTTTACCCTACTGAGCCCGGGTTGCCCCTGACAGACATGACTGAAGTACGCAACCCGCTTCTTAGACGATTAGAATTACGATAATCACTCACTATCATTTACTGGCGACAATTTTAAGCAATGGCATGTTTATGAAATTATCTGCAATGGCGTAAGATTGCGTATTTTGTAGTCTTAGTGTGTACAATATGTGTGTGTGTTTGAATAAGTAATACATTTTGTGTGTTTATTTGCCTTTGCCATTGTAACCAAAATCTCCTGGGGGTAATAAAGTGTAATTCATTTTTTTTAAACCTCCTATTTGTATGGGAAAAACGTTGTTTCCCCACCTGTCATACGGGAGCTTGACAAAATCTATCCCCTCGTACTCAGACACGTTCCAAGCCAGACTAGTATCCCTCCAGGAGATCTCTCCATAGCTCAAAATGGAAATGATCTGGTCAACCTCGTCAACATTGGTGATCTGGGGAGAGCATAATGCGTCAGTTAATACAATACAACGTTAAAGGATCGTACTAGAACCGAAAGAGGGAGTAGGGACACAATGCTTTTGCGGAACTAAAGGGTGATCTAAAAAAACCTGTACAACTTGTTTTGTAAATATCTTCCTCGACACTGAAGTTTTGCTTTCCAGATTTGAACATAACATTTGGAAGCCAAAGGGAATTTGTCTGTCAGATATTCATTTAAGATAAGTCCTTTGAACGTTTTTGCTCTGGCATTTTTAACCTTGTCGCCATTTTTATAGCATGATGCACCAGTTCGCATTAGGTCTACCACTAAAAGTTGCAACAATCGCGACATGTTGCAAGCTACAGCTGTCTAACAAGTCAACAGAAGTCTGCAGATATTTTTCTTCCAAAATTTCGTTTGCCTGCTGAGATCATGGTTACGTTTCGTAAAGAGTAGAGAGCTTTTTGTATTGAACATTACCTCTCCAAAAACTCACCATCCTTGACCTTTCGTAAGTTCTGCGCACAGCATGGAGAACATGCATAGGTGCCCTTTAGTCCTTTGGCGTCATGAGTAGAGAAGTTCCGCCAGTTTGGATCTATAGTAAATCAGAACTAAAAATTTCCTTAAAAATGACCACTTCAGGTCGAACACTCACCATGCATAGCCTTTTAAACGTCACAACAGTGCTGATCTCAGTAGTCGAGTCCCATGAGACATCTGTCCGTAGACGATCTACAGTTAGGACTTTCCTACACTTCAACAGTCTGCATTCTCATGGCAGATCTTAACCTTCTACTATACCATTTTCATCTTCGCTAGGCCGAGACGACATAGATCAGAGCATGACAATGTGTTCATGATTACTTGGTTGTCTTGAAAAGCGGGATCATTTCCTGGAGGACATTTGGTTTATAGTGCAAAGCCTATTTTCATCCCGCGGGAGGTGTTGATTCCAAAAAATGCTTTCTATTTATTGTCTGTAGAAGCCACTTCATGCTGAATGGGTACCGTGTATGGTTTAGCAGGTCCTTGTGTTTGGGCGCCGTTGAATATTTAGAACGACGAGTTAAACGTGTGTCTAGTCCAAAGGAAGGCACAGAGAGCACTGCTTCTAGGCATTTAAGAGAGAAATCGTTAGTTCTTTAAGCTGTGTAAAAGAAATTTAAAAATTGTTTAAATATCACAGGGATGGAAAAGTAAATGCCAAAGAGAAAATAAAGAAAAACGTCAACCAATCTTTTCATGACTTCCTTTACAAGATATGAATTTTCGTTTTTGGGTGCTTTTTTCTCTATGCCATTTCCGTTTTGGAAATAAATTTCTTCTTCGTGGGTTTTATGTCAAACAAATCTGTTCCAAATTACTGCATTCTAAAACAATTTTTGAGGGAGATATTCAGAAAAAAAGTTGCACAGTTTTTTTACCCTCTGTATAGTGGCGAAACCAGTACGCTGAACTTATAGTTTGAAACCGGTACTCTGAACTATAGTGTGATACCAGTACGCTGAACTAGAGTACTCTGAACTATAGTGCGAAACCAGTGCGCTGAAAACTATAGTACTCTGAACTATAGTGGCGAAACCAGTACGCTGAACTATAGTACTCTGAACTATAGTACTCTGAACTATAGTGGCGAAACCAGTACGCTGAACTATAGTACTCTGAACTATAGTACTCTGAACTATAGTGGCGAAACCAGTACGCTGAACTATAGTATTCTGAACTATAGTACTCTGAACTATAGTGACGAAACCAGTACGCTGAACTATAGTACTCTGAACTATAGTACTCTGAACTATAGTGGCGAAACCAGTACGCTGAACTATAGTATTCTGAACTATAGTACTCTGAACTATAGTACTCTGAACTATAGTGGCGAAACCAGTACGCTGAACTATAGTATTCTGAACTATAGTACTCTGAACTATAGTACTCTGAACTATAGTGGCGAAACCAGTACGCTGAACTATAGTATTCTGAACTATAGTACGAAACCGGCATCTGAAAGCTAGAGAAAGCGGCGTCGTCTGCTTTCTGCTTTGTGTACCGGATGGTACAAACAGGGGGATTGGGTCAGGGTAATTTTTTTGGAGTGTAGTAGTAGTAGTGTTTTGAATCTTAACAACAACAGCAGCTGCTTTCGAAACAGAAACAACATCGACGAAGTCGAGCCGTCTTCGGATTGGCGTATTCCAAGTTAAATTGACATGACAGAAACGGTAGAGATAATAATTGTGGATGAGAGAAAGAGATAGATAGATAGATAGATAGAAAGATAGACAGATAGATAGATAGATAGATAGATAGATAGATAGACAGATAGATAGAT
>NW_004797572.1:616954-619286 GCF_000002075.1 Aplysia californica | reverse complement strand
TCCCAAAGGGGGGACATTAATATTCTTATGCACAGTTGAATTGTTAATGGGCTGATATGTCAATGTCACGCTCATGTGCCGGAACCATCATGGGGGGAACTGCTGCTTTTTCTTTCTGCATTTTTACTATCGTCATTATCCCTCAACTTCTTTTGTATGATTGTCACTCTCTTGTGAGCTGTTATTTTCGGGGTGTCTTGATGGTCGAAGCAGAATTTGTGCTATTGAGGCCAGAGAGGTGAGCAGAGTAAGCCTGATTTCCCGTTTGGACTCCTCTGTTGACATCCATCCCTTGACTCTCATATATGACATTATACAGTTGCTGACACCGTAAAACCGTAATAAAATAACAATAAAAACGAATGAAATTTATATAGCGTTCAACTGCGATTCAAGTACAAAGGCTCTGAGCGCTTTACGATACTGTACAACGTACAACAGTAACATAAAACGTTGTGTTCTGACTAAAAGAAAATCACTCCAAATATTCATCTTATTAATTTAAAAACAAAAACGACTTCAGGTGAAACTAAAGCAAAACGAAGAAAGGAGATGGCGTTGGCCAGCTGTTCAGAAGTGTGGCCTACTAAGCCCAACATTTAGATTTCGTATTTTATTTTGTTTATTGCAGTTTTTCAATCTGGGGTATCGTTTGCTTGTGGTTAAAAATATTTTGTCCAAATTCAAATATTAGGTCTAATAGTATAAGATTTTCACGACACTAGCAACATAAGAAGCTCATACAAGTGCCGAAGACTAGAGGCGTTACAAGAGAGTAACGTACAAAAAAAAAGACGGAGGAGAGGTGTAAGGACGATAGATGTTTGATAGGAAATAAGGCGTAAACCACACTAACCACCACCTTCAAATGGTTTATTGAAAAAAAGAAAGTAAATAGACACAATGTTGGTACCTGTACCATAATTGTTAACGAAGAATAACAGAGCCTTTTCTCTCTCCTGAAAAGGTTTGCGTTCTGGACCTAAACCGGTTTATTTGAACATCTGCTTTCCCACAATGGGCCAAGCCTCTACTTGAGATCAGAAACGTATAAGGAGTCCTCAGGACAAAAAAGGACCCATATACGGGCAAGGAAACGAAATGAAAATCGTGAGGATGTCGATTTTGAAAGGTAATAAAACAAACTAACCGCCAGGCAAACAGAAACTACTAGATCATCTCCAACAAAGACGCTGCCGAGATCTATGTCATTGCACTTGGGGTGCCATTTTCAAGTACCTTGAATACATAATAAATTTAGTAGGAGCAAAGACTGTTCTGAACAAACAACTTTTGAGAAACGAAACCAAAGAACTCGTACATTGGAACGGTGTAGACTGTGGGCTTAGGTCAAAAACCTTAGAATTTGTAACCTCTTTGGCTTACGTTATTCTAGGGAACGAAAACATATGTAGTTGGTTTGCGCGAGAAAAAATTCCATATTTCAGTCACGTCGCACACCAACTGAATGGGTTTCAACTTTTTTTTTTTAACGCGAGATGAAATTCCATCTTTTAATCACATGGCACACAAACTGATTAAGCTTTCTCGAAAGCTTGTTCTTGTTCGATGATCATCAGATCTATTACTAATCTATTAGATTCAGTATTTTATATTACCCTAACACACACTAAGAAATCAGTCAGATGAGCAAACATCAATCTCGGCTAAGTCTCATAGAAGTTCTAGCACACTGTGGAACTATTCAATCAGCAAAGTGCCGTCTGAATTAGACCTGTTTGCTCAGTCAGACGATCAAAAGCTGATGGCAGATACACCGATTGTTTAGGCGGAGAGCTAGTGGCTTTCAACAGAAATAAAACGATGAACTGGCCCATTATACCCCCCACCCCCTCCCACCCGAGCCTCCGCCCCTGCTCTCTCTTGTCATCTTTGTTAGCAGCCACGAGAGGGCGTGATTGATTTCGATTGTTTGTTAATATTCTAAGCACCCATCCATACAATTCGTGTTGCAGTGCGGTTGAATCAGGCGCTTGAGTCAGGTTTTGGGCTCAATCAGTTATCGATTTAATCTTAAAGTTTGTTTATTAGTCTTGTTTTTGATGAAAAAATACGTTTACATCTTGAATAGAAGCAATTAGGATGTTTGTAATTGAAGAAGGTGGGATGGGGTGGGGGGACGGGGGTTGCCTAGTGCCAGAGGTAAAATTAGTGACCACCGAATTTTGAAGACTTCCAAAGTTTGAGGGTTCTTGGAAACTAGAGGTTTACGTTCTTTGTGCCTTCAATCAACGTTTTTTTGCTAGGGAAACCTACACAGAAAATAATGTGTTCTTCAATTTTGTATAGGACATAAAAGGTGCTCAGCCCA